>NW_028269988.1:306915-611330 GCF_054644295.1 Miniopterus natalensis
ATCTCTAACGCTAGCCCTCAACATAACCCTAACCCTAGGTCCAATCGGAACCCTAAACGGATATCTAAACCTAGCCCTCAACATAACCCTAACCCTAGGTCCAATCGGAACCCTAACCGGATATCTAACCCTGGCCCTCTACATAACCCTAACCCTAGGTCCAATCGGAACCCTAACCGGATCTGTGTACCTCGCCCTCAACATAACCCTAACCCTAGGTCCAATCGGAACCCTAACCGGATCTGTATACCTAGCCCTCAACATAACCCTAACCCTAGGTCCATTCGGAACCCTAACAGGATCTTTAACCCTAGCCCTCAACATAACCCTAACCCTAGGTTCAATCGTATCCCTAACCGGATCTCTAACGCTAGCCCTCAACATAACCCTAACCCTAGGTCCAATCGGAACCCTAACCGGATCTGTATACATCGCCCTCAACATAACCCTAACCCTAGGTCCAATCGGAACCCTAACCGGATCTCTAACCCTAGCCCTCAACCTAACCCTAACCCTAGCTCCAATCGCAACCCTAACCGGATCTCTAACCCTAGCCCTCAACATATCCCTAACCCTAGGTTCAATCGTATCCCTAACCGGAAATCTAACGCTAGCCCTCAACATAACCCTAACCCTAGGTCCAATCGGAACCCTAACCGTATCTGTATACCTAGCCCTCAACATAACCCTAACCCTAGGTCCAATCGGAACCCTAAACGGATATCTAACCCTAGCCCTCAACATAACCCTAACCCTAGGTCCAATCGGAACCGTAACCGGATCTCTAACACTAGCCCTCAACATAACCCTAACCCTAGGTCCAATCGGAACCCTAAACGGATATCTAACCCTAGCCCTCAACATAACCCTAACCCTAGGTCCAATCGGAACCCTAAACGGATTTCTAACCGTAGCCATCAACATAATCCTAACCCTAGGTCCAATCGGAACCCTAACCGGATCTGTATACCTAGCGCTCAACATAACCCTAACCCTAGGTCCAATCGGAACCCTAACCGGATCTCTAACCCTAGCCCACAACATAACCCTAACCCTAGGTCCAATCGGAACCCTAACCGGATCTGTGTACCTAGCCCTCTACATAACCCTAACCCTAGGTCCAATCGGAACCCCAACCGGAACTCTAACCCTAGCCCTCAACATAACCCTAACCCTAGGTCCAATCGGAAGCCTAACCGGATCTCTAACCCTAGCCCTCAACGTAACCCTAACCCTAGGTCCAATCGGAACCCTAACCGGATCTCTAACCCTAGCTCTCAACATAACCCTAACCCTAGGTCTAATCGGAACCCTAACCGGATCTGTGTACCTAGACCTCAACATAACCCTAACCCTAGGTCCAATCGGAACCCTAACCGGATCTGTATACCTACCCCTCAACATAACCCTAACCCTAGGTCCAATCGGAACCCTAACAGGATCTCTAACCCTAGCCCTCAACATAACCCTAACCCTAGGTCCAATCGTATCCCTAACCGGATCTCTAACCCTACCCCTCAACATAGCCCTAACCCTAGGTCCAATCGGAACCCTAACCGGATCTGTATACCTAGCCCTCAACATAACCCTATCCCTAGGTCCAATCGGAACCCTAACCGGATCTCTAACCCTAGCCCTCAACCTAACCCTAACCCTAGGTCCAATCGCAACCCTAACCGGATCTCTAACCCTAGCCCTCAACATAACCCTAACCCTAGGTTCAATCGTATCCCTAAACGGATCTCTAACGCTAGCCCTCAACATAACCCTAACCCTAGGTCCAATCGGAACCCTAAACGCATATCTAAACCTAGCCCTCAACATAACCCTAACCCTATGTCCAATCGGAACCCTAACCGGTTATCTAACCCTGGCCCTCTACATAACCCTAACCCTAGGTCCAATCGGAACCCTAACCGGATCTGTGTACCTAGACCTCAACATAACCCTAACCCTAGGTCCAATCGGAACCCTAACCGGATCTGTATACCTAGCCCTCAACATAACCCTAACCCTAGGTCCAATCGGAACCCTAACAGGATCTCTAACCCTAGCCCTCAACATAACCCTAACCCTAGGTTCAATCGTATCCCTAACCGGATCTGTAACGCTAGCCCTCAACATAACCCTAACCCTAGGTCCAATCGGAACCCTAACCGGATCTGTATACCTAGCCCTCAACATAACCCTAACCCTAGGTCCAATCGGAACCCTAACCGGATCTCTAACCCTAGCCCTCAACATAACCCTAACCCTAGGTCCAATCGGAACCGTAACCGGATCTCTAACCCTAGCCCTCAACATAACCCTAACCCTAGGTCCAATCAAAACCCTAACTGGATCTCTAACCCTAGCCCTCAATATAACCCTAACCCTAGGTCCAATCTGAACCCTAACCGGATCTCTAACCCTAGCCCTCAATATAACCCTAACCCTAGGTCCAATCGGAACCCTAACCGGATCTCTAACCCTAGCCCTCAAACTAACCCTAACCCTAGGTCCAATCGCAACCCTAACCGGATCTCTAACCCTAGCCCTCAACATAACCCGAACCCTTGGTCCAATCGGAACCCTAACCGGATCTCTAACCCTAGCCCTCAACATAACCCGAACCTTGGTCCAATCGGAAACCTAACCGGATCTCTAAACCTCGCCCTCAACATAACCCTAATCCTAGGTCCAATCGGAACCCTAACCGGATCTCTACACCTCGCCTTCAACATAACCCTAACCCTAGGTCCAATCGGAACCCTTGCCGGTTCTCTACCCCTCGCCCTCAACATAACCCTAACCCTAGGTCCAATCGGAACCCTAACCGGATATCTAACCCTAGCCCTCTACATAACCCTAACCCTAGTTCCAATCGGAACCGTAACAGGATCTCTAACCCAGCCCGCAACATTACCCTAACCCTAGGTCCAATCGGAACCCTAAACGGATATCTAAACCTAGCCCTCAACATAACCCTAACCCTACGTCCAATCGGAACCCTGACCGGATATCTAACCCTAGCCCTCTACATAACCCTAACCCTAGGTCCAATCGGAACCCTTACCGGATCTGTGTACGTAGACCTCAACATAACCCTAACCCTAGGTCCAATCGGAACCCTAACCGGATCTGTATACCTAGCCCTCAACATAACCCTAACCCTAGGTCCAATCGGAACCCTAACAGGATCTCTACCCCTCGCCCTCAACCTAGCCCTAACCCTAGGTCCAATCGCAACCCTAACCGGATCTCTAACCCTAGCCCTCAACATAACCCTAACCCTAGGTCCAATCGGAACCCTAACCGGATCTCTAACCCTAGCTCTCAACATAACCCTAACCCTAGGTCCAATCAGTACCCTAAAAGGATCTCTAACCCTAGCCCTCAACATAAACCTAACCCTACGTCCAATCGGAACCCTAACCGGATTTCTAACCCTAGCCTTCAACATAACCCTAACCCTAGGTCCAATCGGAACCCTAACCGGATCTGTATACCTAGCCCTCAACATAACCCTAACCCTAGGTCCAATCGGAACCCTAACCGGATCTGTGTACCTAGCCCTCAACATAACCCTAACCCTAGGTCCAATCGGAACCCCAACCGGATCTCTAACCCTAGCCCTCAACATAACCCTAACCCTAGGTCCAATCGGAAGCTTAACCGGATCTCTAACCCTAGCCCTCAACATAACCCTAACCCTAGGTCTAATCGGAACCCTAACCGGATCTCTAACCCTAGCCCTCAACATAACCCTAACCCTAGGTCCAATCGGAACCCTAACCGGAACTCTAACCCTAGCCCTCAAAATAACCCTAACCCTAGGTCCAATCGGAACCCTAAGCGGATCTCTAACCCTAGCGCTCAACATATCACTAACCCTAGGTTCAATCGGAACCCTAAACGGATATCTAACCCTAGCCCTCAACATAACCCTAACCCTAGGTCCAATCGGAACCCTAAACGAATATCTAACCCTAGCCCTCAACATAACCCTAACCCTAGGTCCATTCGGAACCCTAACCGGATATCTAACCCTAGCCCTCAACATAACCGTAACCCTAGTTCCAATCGGAACCCTAACAGGATCTCTACCCCAGCCCTCAACATAACCCTAACGCTAGGTCCAATCGGAACCCTAACCGGATCTCTACCCCTCGCCCGCAACATAACCCTAACCCTAGGTCCAATCGGAACCCTAACCGGATCTCTACATCTCGCCCTCAACATAACCCTAAACCTTGGTCCAATCGGAACCCTAACCGGATATCTAACCCTAGCCCTCTACATAACCCTAACCCTAGGTCCAATCGGAACCCTTACCGGATCTGTATACCTAGCCCTCAACATAACCCTAACCCTAGGTCCAATCGGAACCCTAACCGGATCTGTATACCTAGCCCTCAACATAACCCTAACCCTAGGTCCAATCGGAACCCTAACCGGATCTGTATACCTAGCCCTCAACATAACCCTAACCCTAGGTCCAATCGGAACCCTAACCGGATCTGTGTACCTAGCCCTCAACATAACCCTAACCGTAGGTCCAATCGGAACCCCAACCGGATCTCTAACCCTAGCCCTCAACATAACCCTAACCCTAGGTCCAATTGGAAGCTTAACCGGATCTCTAACCCTAGCCCTCAACATAACCCTAACCCTAGGTCTAATCGGAACCCTAACCGGATCTCTAACCCTAGCCCTCAACATAACCCTAACCCTAGGTCCAATCGGAACCCTAACCGGAACTCTAACCCTAGCCCTCAAAATAACCCTAACCCTAGGACCAATCGGAACCCTAAGCGGATCTCTAACCCTAGCGCTCAACATATCACTAACCCTAGGTTCAATCGGAACCCTAAACGGATATCTAACCCTAGCCCTCAACATAACCCTAACCCTAGGTCCAATCGGAACCCTAAACGGATATCTAACCCTAGCCCTCAACATAACCCTAACCCTAGGTCCATTCGGAACCCTAACCGGATATCTAACCCTAGCCCTCAACATAACCGTAACCCTAGTTCCAATCGGAACCCTAACAGGATCTCTACCCCAGCCCTCAACATAACCCTAACGCTAGGTCCAATCGGAACCCTAACCGGATCTCTACCCCTCGCCCGCAACATAACCCTAACCCTAGGTCCAATCGGAACCCTAACCGGATCTCTACATCTCGCCCTCAACATAACCCTAAACCTTGGTCCAATCGGAACCCTAACCGGATATCTAACCCTAGCCCTCTACATAACCCTAACCCTAGGTCCAATCGGAACCCTTACCGGATCTGTGTACCTAGACCTCAACATAACCCTAACCCTAGGTCCAATCGGAACCCTAACCGGATCTGTATACCTAGCCCTCAACATAACCCTAACCCTAGGTCCAATCGGAACCCTAACAGGATCTCTACCCCTCGCCCTCAACCTAGCCCTAACCCTAGGTCCAATCGCAACCCTAACCGGATCTCTAACCCTAGCCCTCAACATAACCCTAACCCTAGGTCCAATCGGAACCCTAACCGGATCTCTAACCCTAGCTCTCAACATAACCCTAACCCTAGGTCCAATCAGTACCCTAACCGGATCTCTAACCCTAGCCCTCAACATAAACCTAACCCTACGTCCAATCGGAACCCTAACCGGATTTCTAACCCTAGCCTTCAACATAACCCTAACCCTAGGTCCAATCGGAACCCTAACCGGATCTGTATACCTAGCCCTCAACATAACCCTAACCCTAGGTCCAATCGGAACCCTAACCGGATCTGTGTACCTAGCCCTCAACATAACCCTAACCCTAGGTCCAATCGGAACCCCAACCGGATCTCTAACCCTAGCCCTCAACATAACCCTAACCCTAGGTCCAATCGGAAGCTTAACCGGATCTCTAACCCTAGCCCTCAACATAACCCTAACCCTAGGTCTAATCGGAACCCTAACCGGATCTCTAACCCTAGCCCTCAACATAACCCTAACCCTAGGTCCAATCGGAACCCTAACCGGAACTCTAACCCTAGCCCTCAAAATAACCCTAACCCTAGGTCCAATCGGAACCCTAAGCGGATCTCTAACCCTAGCGCTCAACATATCACTAACCCTAGGTCCAATCGGAACCCTAAACGGATATCTAACCCTAGCCCTCAACATAACCCTAACCCTAGGTCCAATCGGAACCCTAAACTGATATCTAACCCTAGCCCTCAACATAACCCTAACCCTAGGTCCATTCGGAACCCTAACCGGATATCTAACCCTAGCCCTCAACATAACCGTAACCCTAGTTCCAATCGGAACCCTAACAGGATCTCTACCCCAGCCCTCAACATAACCCTAACGCTAAGGTCCAATCGGAACCCTAACCGGATCTCTACCCCTCGCCCGCAACATAACCCTAACCCTAGGTCCAATCGGAACCCTAACCGGATATCTAACACTAGCCCTCAAGATAACCCTAACCCTAGGTAAAAATCGGAACCCTAATCGGATCTCTAACCCTAGCTCTCAACATAACCCTAACCCTAGGTCCAATCGGAACCCTAACAGGATCTCTAACCCTAGCCCTCAACATAACCCTAACCCTAGGTTCAATCGTATCCCTAACCGGATCTCTAACGCTAGCCCTCAACATAACCCTAACCCTAGGTCCAATCGGAACCCTAAACGGATATCTAAACCTAGCCCTCAACATAACCCTAACCCTAGGTCCAATCGGAACCCTAACCGGACATCTAACCCTGGCCCTCTACATAACCCTAACCCTAGGTCCAATCGGAACCCTAACCGGATCTGTGTACCTAGACCTCAACATAACCCTAACCCTAGGTCCAATCGGAACCCTAACAGGATCTCTAACCCTAGCCCTCAACATAACCCTAACCCTAGGTTCAATCGTATCCCTAACCGGATCTCTAACGCTAGCCCTCAACATAACCCTAACCCTAGGTCCAATCGGAACCCTAAACGGATATCTAAACCTAGCCCTCAACATAACCCTAACCCTAGGTCCAATCGGAACCCTAACCGGACATCTAACCCTGGCCCTCTACATAACCCTAACCCTAGGTCCAATCGGAACCCTAACCGGATCTGTGTACCTAGACCTCAACATAACCCTAACCCTAGGTCCAATCGGAACCCTAACAGGATCTCTACCCCAGCCCTCAACATAACCCTAACCCTAGGTCCAATCGCAACCCTAACCGGATCTCTAACCCTAGCCCTCAACATAACCCGAACCCTTGGTCCAATCGGAACCCTAACCGGATCTCTAACCCTAGCCCTCAACATAACCCGAACCCTTGGTCCAATCGGAACCCTAACCGGATCTCTAACCCTAGCCCTCAACATAACCCGAACCTTGGTCCAATCGGAAACCTAACCGGATCTCTAAACCTCGCCCTCAACATAACCCTAATCCTAGGTCCAATCGGAACCCTAACCGGATCTCTACACCTCGCCTTCAACATAACCCTAACCCTAGGTCCAATCGGAACCCTTGCCGGTTCTCTACCCCTCGCCCTCAACATAACCCTAACCCTAGGTCCAATCGGAACCCTAACCGGATATCTAACCCTAGCCCTCTACATAACCCTAACCCTAGTTCCAATCGGAACCGTAACAGGATCTCTAACCCAGCCCGCAACATTACCCTAACCCTAGGTCCAATCGGAACCCTAAACGGATATCTAAACCTAGCCCTCAACATAACCCTAACCCTACGTCCAATCGGAACCCTGACCGGATATCTAACCCTAGCCCTCTACATAACCCTAACCCTAGGTCCAATCGGAACCCTTACCGGATCTGTGTACGTAGACCTCAACATAACCCTAACCCTAGGTCCAATCGGAACCCTAACCGGATCTGTATACCTAGCCCTCAACATAACCCTAACCCTAGGTCCAATCGGAACCCTAACAGGATCTCTACCCCTCGCCCTCAACCTAGCCCTAACCCTAGGTCCAATCGCAACCCTAACCGGATCTCTAACCCTAGCCCTCAACATAACCCTAACCCTAGGTCCAATCGGAACCCTAACCGGATCTCTAACCCTAGCTCTCAACATAACCCTAACCCTAGGTCCAATCAGTACCCTAAAAGGATCTCTAACCCTAGCCCTCAACATAAACCTAACCCTACGTCCAATCGGAACCCTAACCGGATTTCTAACCCTAGCCTTCAACATAACCCTAACCCTAGGTCCAATCGGAACCCTAACCGGATCTGTATACCTAGCCCTCAACATAACCCTAACCCTAGGTCCAATCGGAACCCTAACCGGATCTGTGTACCTAGCCCTCAACATAACCCTAACCCTAGGTCCAATCGGAACCCCAACCGGATCTCTAACCCTAGCCCTCAACATAACCCTAACCCTAGGTCCAATCGGAAGCTTAACCGGATCTCTAACCCTAGCCCTCAACATAACCCTAACCCTAGGTCTAATCGGAACCCTAACCGGATCTCTAACCCTAGCCCTCAACATAACCCTAACCCTAGGTCCAATCGGAACCCTAACCGGAACTCTAACCCTAGCCCTCAAAATAACCCTAACCCTAGGTCCAATCGGAACCCTAAGCGGATCTCTAACCCTAGCGCTCAACATATCACTAACCCTAGGTTCAATCGGAACCCTAAACGGATATCTAACCCTAGCCCTCAACATAACCCTAACCCTAGGTCCAATCGGAACCCTAAACGAATATCTAACCCTAGCCCTCAACATAACCCTAACCCTAGGTCCATTCGGAACCCTAACCGGATATCTAACCCTAGCCCTCAACATAACCGTAACCCTAGTTCCAATCGGAACCCTAACAGGATCTCTACCCCAGCCCTCAACATAACCCTAACGCTAGGTCCAATCGGAACCCTAACCGGATCTCTACCCCTCGCCCGCAACATAACCCTAACCCTAGGTCCAATCGGAACCCTAACCGGATCTCTACATCTCGCCCTCAACATAACCCTAAACCTTGGTCCAATCGGAACCCTAACCGGATATCTAACCCTAGCCCTCTACATAACCCTAACCCTAGGTCCAATCGGAACCCTTACCGGATCTGTATACCTAGCCCTCAACATAACCCTAACCCTAGGTCCAATCGGAACCCTAACCGGATCTGTATACCTAGCCCTCAACATAACCCTAACCCTAGGTCCAATCGGAACCCTAACCGGATCTGTATACCTAGCCCTCAACATAACCCTAACCCTAGGTCCAATCGGAACCCTAACCGGATCTGTGTACCTAGCCCTCAACATAACCCTAACCGTAGGTCCAATCGGAACCCCAACCGGATCTCTAACCCTAGCCCTCAACATAACCCTAACCCTAGGTCCAATTGGAAGCTTAACCGGATCTCTAACCCTAGCCCTCAACATAACCCTAACCCTAGGTCTAATCGGAACCCTAACCGGATCTCTAACCCTAGCCCTCAACATAACCCTAACCCTAGGTCCAATCGGAACCCTAACCGGAACTCTAACCCTAGCCCTCAAAATAACCCTAACCCTAGGACCAATCGGAACCCTAAGCGGATCTCTAACCCTAGCGCTCAACATATCACTAACCCTAGGTTCAATCGGAACCCTAAACGGATATCTAACCCTAGCCCTCAACATAACCCTAACCCTAGGTCCAATCGGAACCCTAAACGGATATCTAACCCTAGCCCTCAACATAACCCTAACCCTAGGTCCATTCGGAACCCTAACCGGATATCTAACCCTAGCCCTCAACATAACCGTAACCCTAGTTCCAATCGGAACCCTAACAGGATCTCTACCCCAGCCCTCAACATAACCCTAACGCTAGGTCCAATCGGAACCCTAACCGGATCTCTACCCCTCGCCCGCAACATAACCCTAACCCTAGGTCCAATCGGAACCCTAACCGGATCTCTACATCTCGCCCTCAACATAACCCTAAACCTTGGTCCAATCGGAACCCTAACCGGATATCTAACCCTAGCCCTCTACATAACCCTAACCCTAGGTCCAATCGGAACCCTTACCGGATCTGTGTACCTAGACCTCAACATAACCCTAACCCTAGGTCCAATCGGAACCCTAACCGGATCTGTATACCTAGCCCTCAACATAACCCTAACCCTAGGTCCAATCGGAACCCTAACAGGATCTCTACCCCTCGCCCTCAACCTAGCCCTAACCCTAGGTCCAATCGCAACCCTAACCGGATCTCTAACCCTAGCCCTCAACATAACCCTAACCCTAGGTCCAATCGGAACCCTAACCGGATCTCTAACCCTAGCTCTCAACATAACCCTAACCCTAGGTCCAATCAGTACCCTAACCGGATCTCTAACCCTAGCCCTCAACATAAACCTAACCCTACGTCCAATCGGAACCCTAACCGGATTTCTAACCCTAGCCTTCAACATAACCCTAACCCTAGGTCCAATCGGAACCCTAACCGGATCTGTATACCTAGCCCTCAACATAACCCTAACCCTAGGTCCAATCGGAACCCTAACCGGATCTGTGTACCTAGCCCTCAACATAACCCTAACCCTAGGTCCAATCGGAACCCCAACCGGATCTCTAACCCTAGCCCTCAACATAACCCTAACCCTAGGTCCAATCGGAAGCTTAACCGGATCTCTAACCCTAGCCCTCAACATAACCCTAACCCTAGGTCTAATCGGAACCCTAACCGGATCTCTAACCCTAGCCCTCAACATAACCCTAACCCTAGGTCCAATCGGAACCCTAACCGGAACTCTAACCCTAGCCCTCAAAATAACCCTAACCCTAGGTCCAATCGGAACCCTAAGCGGATCTCTAACCCTAGCGCTCAACATATCACTAACCCTAGGTCCAATCGGAACCCTAAACGGATATCTAACCCTAGCCCTCAACATAACCCTAACCCTAGGTCCAATCGGAACCCTAAACTGATATCTAACCCTAGCCCTCAACATAACCCTAACCCTAGGTCCATTCGGAACCCTAACCGGATATCTAACCCTAGCCCTCAACATAACCGTAACCCTAGTTCCAATCGGAACCCTAACAGGATCTCTACCCCAGCCCTCAACATAACCCTAACGCTAAGGTCCAATCGGAACCCTAACCGGATCTCTACCCCTCGCCCGCAACATAACCCTAACCCTAGGTCCAATCGGAACCCTAACCGGATATCTAACACTAGCCCTCAAGATAACCCTAACCCTAGGTAAAAATCGGAACCCTAATCGGATCTCTAACCCTAGCTCTCAACATAACCCTAACCCTAGGTCCAATCGGAACCCTAACAGGATCTCTAACCCTAGCCCTCAACATAACCCTAACCCTAGGTTCAATCGTATCCCTAACCGGATCTCTAACGCTAGCCCTCAACATAACCCTAACCCTAGGTCCAATCGGAACCCTAAACGGATATCTAAACCTAGCCCTCAACATAACCCTAACCCTAGGTCCAATCGGAACCCTAACCGGACATCTAACCCTGGCCCTCTACATAACCCTAACCCTAGGTCCAATCGGAACCCTAACCGGATCTGTGTACCTAGACCTCAACATAACCCTAACCCTAGGTCCAATCGGAACCCTAACAGGATCTCTACCCCAGCCCTCAACATAACCCTAACCCTAGTTCCAATCGGAACCCTAACAGGATCTCTACCCCAGCCCTCAACATAACCCTAACCCGAGGTCCAATCGGAACCCTAACCGGATCTGTATACCTACCCCTCAACATAACCCTAACCCTAGGTCCAATCGGAACCCTAACAGGATCTTTAACCCTAGCCCTCAACATAACCCTAACCCTACGTTCAATCGTATCCCTAACCGGATCTCTAACGCTAGCCCTCAACATAACCCTAACCCTAGGTCCAATCGGAACCCTAACCGGATCTGTATACCTCGCCCTCAACATAACCCTAACCCTAGGTCCAATCGGAACCCTAACCGGATCTCTAACCCTAGCCCTCAACCTAACCCTAACCCTAGCTCCAATCGCAACCCTAACCGGATCTCTAACCCTAGCCCTCAACATAACCCTAACCCTAGGTTCAATCGTATCCCTAACCGGATCTCTAACGCTAGCCCTCAACATAACCCTAACCCTAGGTCCAATCGGAACCCTAAACGGATATCTAAACCTAGCCCTCAACATAACCCTAACCCTAGGTCCAATCGGAACCCTAACCGGATATCTAACCCTGGCCCTCTACATAACCCTAACCCTAGGTCCAATCGGAACCCTAACCGGATCTGTGTACCTAGACCTCAACATAACCCTAACCCTAGGTCCAATCGGAACCCTAACAGGATCTCTACCCCAGCCCTCAACATAACCCTAACCCGAGGTCCAATCGGAACCCTAACCGGATCTGTATACCTAGCCCTCAACATAACCCTAACCCTAGGTCCAATCGGAACCCTAACAGGATCTTTAACCCTAGCCCTCAACATAACCCTAACCCTACTTTCAATTGTATCCCTAACCGGATCTCTAACGCTAGCCCTCAACATAACCCTAACCCTAGGTCCAATCGGAACCCTAACCGGATCTGTATACCTCGCCCTCAACATAACCCTAACCCTAGGTCCAATCGGAACCCTAACCGGATCTATAACCCTAGCCCTCAACCTAACCCTAACCCTAGCTCCAATCGCAACCCTAACCGGATCTCTAACCCTAGCCCTCAACATAACCCTAACCCTAGGTTCAATCGTATCCCTAACCGGATCTCTAACGCTACCCCTCAACATAACCCTAGCCCTAGGTCCAATCGGAACCCTAACCGTATCTGTATACCTAGCCCTCAACATAACCCTAACCCTAGGTCCAATCGGAACCCTAACCGGATCTGTATACCTAGCCCTCAACATAACCCTAACCCTAGGTCCAATCGGAACCCTAATCGGATCTCTAACCCTAGCCCTCAACCTAACCCTAACCCTAGGTCCAATCGCAACCCTAACCGGATCTCTAACCCTAGCCCTCCTCATAACCCTAACCCTAGGTTCAATCGTATCCCTAACCGGATCTCTAACGCTAGCCCTCAACATAACCCTAACCCTAGGTCCAATCGGAACCCTAAACGGATATCTAAACCTAGTCCTCAACATAACCCTAACCCTAGGTCCAATCGGAACCCTAACCGGATATCTAACCCTGGCCCTCTACATAACCCTAACCCTAGGTCCAATCGGAACCCTAACCGGATCTGTGTACCTAGACCTCAACATAACCCTAACCCTAGGTCCAATCGGAACCCTAACCGGATCTGTATACCTAGCTCTCAACATAACCCTAACCCTAGGTCCAATCGGAACCCTAACAGGATCTTTAACCCTAGCCCTCAACATAACCCTAACCCTAGGTTCAATCGTATCCCTAACCGGATCTCTAACGCTAGCCCTCAACATAACCCTAACCCTAGGTCCAATCGGAACCCTAACCGGATCTGTATACCTCGCCCTCAACATAACCCTAACCCTAGGTCCAATCGGAACCCTAACAGGATCTCTAACCCTAGCCCTCAACCTAACCCTAACCCTAGCTCCACTCGCAACCCTAACCGGATCTCTAACCCTAGCCCTCAACATAACCCTAACCCTAGGTTCAATCGTATCCCTAACCGGATCTCTAACGGTAGCCCTCAACATAACCCTAACCCTAGGTCCAATCGGAACCCTAACCGTATCTGTATACCTAGCCCTCAACATAACCCTAACCCTAGGTCCAATCGGAACCCTAACCGGATCTGTATACCTAGCCCTCAACATAACCCTAACCCTAGGTCCAATCGGAACCCTAATCGGATCTCTAACCCTAGCCCTCAACCTAACCCTAACCCTAGGTCCAATCGTAACCCTAACCGGATCTCTAACCCTAGCCCTCAACATAACCCTAACCCTAGGTTCAATCGTATCCCTAACCGGATCTCTAACGCTAGCCCTCAACATAACCCTAACCCTAGGTCCAATCGGAACCCTAAACGGATATCTAAACCTAGCCCTCAACATAACCCTAACCCTAGGTCCAATCGGAACCCTAACCGGATATCTAACCCTGGCCCTCTACATAACCCTAACCCTAGGTCCAATCGGAACCCTAACCGGATCTGTGTACCTCGCCCTCAACATAACCCTAACCCTAGGTCCAATCGGAACCCTAACCGGATCTGTATACCTAGCCCTCAACATAACCCTAACCCTAGGTCCAATCGGAACCCTAACCGGATCTCTACCCCTCGCCCGCAACATAACCCTAACCCTAGGTCCAATCGGAACCCTAACCGGATATCTAACACTAGCCCTCAAGATAACCCTAACCCTAGGTAAAAATAGGAACCCTAATCGGATCTCTAACCCTAGCTCTCAACATAACCCTAACCCTAGGTCCAATCGGAACCCTAACAGGATCTCTAACCCTAGCCCTCAACATAACCCTAACCCTAGGTTCAATCGTATCCCTAACCGGATCTCTAACGCTAGCCTTCAACATAACCCTAACCCTAGGTCCAATCGGAACCCTAACCGGATCTGTATACCTAGCCCTCAACATAACCCTAACCCTAGGTCCAATCGGAACCCTAATCGGATCTCTAACCCTAGCCCTCAACCTAACCCTAACCCTAGGTCCAATCGGAACCCTAAACGGATATCTAACCCTAGCCCTCAACATAACCCTAACCCTAGGTCCATTCGGAACCCTAACCGGATATCTAACCCTAGCCCTCAACATAACCGTAACCCTAGTTCCAATCGGAACCCTAACAGGATCTCTACCCCAGCCCTCAACATAACCCTAACGCTAGGTCCAATCGGAACCCTAACCGGATCTCTACCCCTCGCCCGCAACATAACCCTAACCCTAGGTCCAATCGGAACCCTAACCGGATCTCTACATCTCGCCCTCAACATAACCCTAAACCTTGGTCCAATCGGAACCCTAACCGGATATCTAACCCTAGCCCTCTACATAACCCTAACCCTAGGTCCAATCGGAACCCTTACCGGATCTGTGTACCTAGACCTCAACATAACCCTAACCCTAGGTCCAATCGGAACCCTAACCGGATCTGTATACCTAGCCCTCAACATAACCCTAACCCTAGGTCCAATCGGAACCCTAACAGGATCTCTACCCCTCGCCCTCAACCTAGCCCTAACCCTAGGTCCAATCGCAACCCTAACCGGATCTCTAACCCTAGCCCTCAACATAACCCTAACCCTAGGTCCAATCGGAACCCTAACCGGATCTCTAACCCTAGCTCTCAACATAACCCTAACCCTAGGTCCAATCAGTACCCTAACCGGATCTCTAACCCTAGCCCTCAACATAAACCTAACCCTACGTCCAATCGGAACCCTAACCGGATTTCTAACCCTAGCCTTCAACATAACCCTAACCCTAGGTCCAATCGGAACCCTAACCGGATCTGTATACCTAGCCCTCAACATAACCCTAACCCTAGGTCCAATCGGAACCCTAACCGGATCTGTGTACCTAGCCCTCAACATAACCCTAACCCTAGGTCCAATCGGAACCCCAACCGGATCTCTAACCCTAGCCCTCAACATAACCCTAACCCTAGGTCCAATCGGAAGCTTAACCGGATCTCTAACCCTAGCCCTCAACATAACCCTAACCCTAGGTCTAATCGGAACCCTAACCGGATCTCTAACCCTAGCCCTCAACATAACCCTAACCCTAGGTCCAATCGGAACCCTAACCGGAACTCTAACCCTAGCCCTCAAAATAACCCTAACCCTAGGTCCAATCGGAACCCTAAGCGGATCTCTAACCCTAGCGCTCAACATATCACTAACCCTAGGTCCAATCGGAACCCTAAACGGATATCTAACCCTAGCCCTCAACATAACCCTAACCCTAGGTCCAATCGGAACCCTAAACGGATATCTAACCCTAGCCCTCAACATAACCCTAACCCTAGGTCCATTCGGAACCCTAACCGGATATCTAACCCTAGCCCTCAACATAACCGTAACTCTAGTTCCAATCGGAACCCTAACAGGATCTCTACCCCAGCCCTCAACATAACCCTAACGCTAAGGTCCAATCGGAACCCTAACCGGATCTCTACCCCTCGCCCGCAACATAACCCTAACCCTAGGTCCAATCGGAACCCTAACCGGATATCTAACACTAGCCCTCAAGATAACCCTAACCCTAGGTAAAAATCGGAACCCTAATCGGATCTCTAACCCTAGCCCTCAACATAACCCTAACCCTAGGTCCAATCGGAACCCTAACAGGATCTCTAACCCTAGCCCTCAACATAACCCTAACCCTAGGTTCAATCGTATCCCTAACCGGATCTCTAACGCTAGCCTTCAACATAACCCTAACCCTAGGTCCAATCGGAACCCCAACCGGATCTGTATACCTAGCCCTCAACATAACCCTAACCCTAGGTCCAATCTGAACCCTAATCGGATCTCTAACCCTAGCCCTCAACCTAACCCTAACCCTAGGTCCAATCGCAACCCTAACCGGATTTCTAACCCTAGCCCTCAACATAACCCTAACCCTAGGTTCAATCGTATCCCTAACCGGATCTCTAACGCTAGCCCTCAACATAACCCTAACCCTAGGTCCAATCGGAACCCTAAACGGATATCTAAACCTAGCACTCAACATAACCCTAACCCTAGGTCCAGTCGGAACCCTAACCGGACATCTAACCCTGGCCCTCTACATAACCCTAACCCTAGGTCCAATCGGAACCCTAACCGGATCTGTGTACCTAGACCTCAACATAACCCTAACCCTAGGTCCAATCGGAACCCTAACAGGATCTCTACCCCAGCCCTCAACATAACCCTAACCCTAGTTCCAATCGGAACCCTAACAGGATCTCTACCCCAGCCCTCAACATAACCCTAACCCGAGGTCCAATCGGAACCCTAACCGGATCTGTATACCTAGCCCTCAACATAACCCTAACCCTAGGTCCAATCGGAACCCTAACAGGATCTTTAACCCTAGCCCTCAACATAACCCTAACCCTACGTTCAATCGTATCCCTAACCGGATCTCTAACGCTAGCCCTCAACATAACCCTAACCCTAGGTCCAATCGGAACCCTAACCGGATCTGTATACCTCGCCCTCAACATAACCCTAACCCTAGGTCCAATCGGAACCCTAACCGGATCTCTAACCCTAGCCCTCAACCTAACCCTAACCCTAGCTCCAATTGCAACCCTAACCGGATCTCTAACCCTAGCCCTCAACATAACCCTAACCCTAGGTTCAATCGTATCCCTAACCGGATCTCTAACGCTAGCCCTCAACATAACCCTAACCCTAGGTCCAATCGGAACCCTAAACGGATATCTAAACCTAGCCCTCAACATAACCCTAACCCTAGGTCCAATCGGAACCCTAACCGGATCTGTATACCTAGCCCTCAACATAACCCTAACCCTAGGTCCAATCGGAACCCTAATCGGATCTCTAACCCTAGCCCTCAACCTAACCCTAACCCTAGGTCCAATCGTAACCCTAACCGGATCTCTAACCCTAGCCCTCAACATAACCCTAACCCTAGGTTCAATCGTATCCCTAACCGGATCTCTAACGCTAGCCCTCAACATAACCCTAACCCTAGGTCCAATCGGAACCCTATCCGGATCTGTATACCTAGCCCTCAACATAACCCTAACCCTAGGTCCAATCGGAACCCTAACCGGATCTCTAACCCTAGCCCACAACATAACCCTAACCCTAGGTCCAATCGGAACCCTAACCGGATCTGTGTACCTAGCCCTCAACATAACCCAAACCCTAGGTCCAATCGGAACCCCAACCGGAACTCTAACCCTAGCCCTCAACATAACCCTAACCCTAGGTCCAATCGGAAGCCTAACCGGATCTCTAACCCTAGCCCTCAACGTAACCCTAACCCTAGGTCCAATCGGAACCCTAACCGGATCTCTAACCCTAGCTCTCAACATAACCCTAACCCTAGGTCTAATCGGAACCCTAACCGGATCTGTGTACCTAGACCTCAACATAACACTAACCCTAGGTCCAATCGGAACCCTAACCGGATCTGTATACCTAGCCCTCAACATAACCCTAACCCTAGGTCCAATCGGAACCCTAACAGGATCTCTAACCCTAGCCCTCAACATAACCCTAACCCTAGGTCCAATCGTATCCCTAACCGGATCTCTAACCCTAGCCCTCAACATAGCCCTAACCCTAGGTCCAATCGGAACCCTAACCGTATCTGTATACCTAGCCCTCAACATAACCCTAACCCTAGGTCCAATCGGAACCCTAACCGGATCTCTAACCCTAGCCCTCAACCTAACCCTAACCCTAGGTCCAATCGCAACCCTAACAGGATCTCTAACCCTAGCCCTCAACATAACCCTAACCCTAGGTTCAATCGTATCCCTAAACGGATCTCTAACGCTAGCCCTCAACATAACCCTAACCCTAGGTCCAATCGGAACCCTAAACGGATATCTAAACCTAGCCCTCAACATAACCCTAACCCTATGTCCAATCGGAACCCTAACCGGATATCTAACCCTGGCCCTCTACATAACCCTAACCCTAGGTCCAATCGGAACCATAACCGGATCAGTGTACCTAGACCTCAACATAACCCTAACCCTAGGTCCAATCGGAACCCTAACCGGATCTGTATACCTAGCCCTCAACATAACCCTAACCCTAGGTCCAATCGGAACCCTAACAGGATCTCTAACCCTAGCCCTCAACATAACCCTAACCCTAGGTTCAATCGTATCCCTAACCGGATCTGTAACGCTAGCCCTCAACATAACCCTAACCCTAGGTCCAATCGGAACCCTAACCGGATCTGTATACCTTGCCCTCAACATAACCCTAACCCTAGGTCCAATCGGAACCCTAACCGGATCTCTAACCCTAGCCCTCAACATAACCCTAACCCTAGGTCCAATCGGAACCGTAACCGGATCTCTAACCCTAGCCCTCAACATAACCCTAACCCTAGGTCCAATCAAAACCCTAACTGGATCTCTAACCCTAGCCCTCAATATAACCCTAACCCTAGGTCCAATCTGAACCCTAACCGGATCTCTAACCCTAGCCCTCAATATAACCCTAACCCTAGGTCCAATCGGAACCCTAACCGGATCTCTAACCCTAGCCCTCAAACTAACCCTAACCCTAGGTCCAATCGCAACCCTAACCGGATCTCTAACCCTAGCCCTCAACATAACCCGAACCCTTGGTCCAATCGGAACCCTAACCGGATCTCTAACCCTAGCCCTCAACATAACCCTAACCCTAGGTCCAAACGGAACCGTAACCGGATCTCTAACCCTAGCCCTCAACATAACCCTAACCCTAGGTCCAATCGGAACCCTAACCGGATCTCTAACCCTAGCCCTCAACATAACCCTAACCTTAGGTCCAATCGGAACCCTAACCGGATCTCTAACCCTAGCTCTCAACGTAACCCTAACCCTAGGTCCAATCGGAACCGTAAACGGATATCTAACCCTAGCCCTCAACATAACCCGAACCTTGGTCCAATCGGAAACCTAACCGGATCTCTAAACCTCGCCCTCAACATAACCCTAATCCTAGGTCCAATCGGAACCCTAACCGGATCTCTACACCTCGCCCTCAACATAACCCTAACCCTAGGTCCAATCGGAACCCTTGCCGGTTCTCTACCCCTCGCCCTCAACATAACCCTAACCCTAGGTCCAATCGGAACCCTAACCGGATATCTAACCCTAGCCCTCTACATAACCCTAACCCTAGTTCCAATCGGAACCGTAACAGGATCTCTAACCCAGCCCGCAACATTACCCTAACCCTAGGTCCAATCGGAACCCTAAACGGATATCTAAACCTAGCCCTCAACATAACCCTAACCCTACGTCCAATCGGAACCCTGACCGGATATCTAACCCTAGCCCTCTACATAACCCTAACCCTAGGTCCAATCGGAACCCTTACCGGATCTGTGTACCTAGACCTCAACATAACCCTAACCCTAGGTCCAATCGGAACCCTAACCGGATCTGTATACCTAGCCCTCAACATAACCCTAACCCTAGGTCCAATCGGAACCCTAACAGGATCTCTACCCCTCGCCCTCAACCTAGCCCTAACCCTAGGTCCAATCGCAACCCTAACCGGATCTCTAACCCTAGCTCTCAACATAACCCTAACCCTAGGTCCAATCGGAACCCTAACCGGATCTGTGTACCTAGACCTCAACATAACCCTAACCCTAGGTCCAATCGGAACCCTAACAGGATCTCTAACCCTAGCCCTCAACATAACCCTAACCCTAGGTTCAATCGTATCCCTAACCGGATCTCTAACCCTAGCCCTCAACATAGCCCTAACCCTAGGTCCAATCGGAACCCTAACCGGATCTGTATACCTAGCCCTCAACATAGCCCTAACCCTAGGTCCAATCGGAACCCTAACCGGATCTGTATACCTAGCCCTCAACATAACCCTAACCCTAGGTCCAATCGGAACCCTAACAGGATCTCTAACCCTAGCCCTCAACATAACCCTAACCCTAGGTTCAATCGAATCCCTAACCGGATCTCTAACGCTATCCCTCAACATAACCCTAACCCTAGGTCCAATCGGAACCCTAACCGGATCTGTATACCTAGCCCTCAACATAACCCTAACCCTAGGTCCAATCGGAACCCTAACCGGATCTCTAACCCTAGCCCTCAACATAACCCTAACCCTAGGTCCAATCGGAACCGTAACCGGATCTCTAACCCTAGCCCTCAACATAACCCTAACCCTAGGTCCAATCAAAACCCTAAGCGGATCTCTTACCCTAGCTCTCAACATAACCCTAACCCTAGGTCCAATCGGAACCCTAACCGGATATCTAACCCTAGCCCTCTACATAACCCTAACCCTAGTTCCAATCGGGCCCTAACAGGATCTCTAACCCAGCCCGCAACATAACCCTAACCGTAGGTCCAATCGGAACCCTAAACGGATATCTAAACCTAGCCCTCAACATAACCCTAACCCTAGGTCCAATAGGAACCCTAACCGGATATCTAACCCTGGCCCTCTACATAACCCTAACCCTAGGTCCAATCGGAACCCTAACCGGATCTGTGTACCTAGACCTCAACATAACCCTAACCCTAGGTCCAATCGGAACCCTAACCGGATCTGTATACCTAGCCCTCAACATAACCCTAACCCTAGGTCCAATCGGAACCCTAATCGGATCTCTAACCCTAGCCCTCAACCTAACCCTAACCCTAGGTCCAATCGGAACCCTAAACGGATATCTAAACCTAGCCCTCAACATAACCCTAACCCTAGGTCCAATAGGAACCCTAACCGGATATCTAACCCTGGCCATCTACATAACCCTAACCCTAGGTCCAATCGGAACCCTAACCGGATCTGTGTACCTAGACCTCAACATAACCCTAACCCTAGGTCCAATCGGAACCCTAACCGGATCTGTATACCTAGCCCTCAACATAACCCTAACCCTAGGTCCAATCGGAACCCTAATCGGATCTCTTACCCTAGCCCTCAACCTAACCCTAACCCTAGGTCCAATCGGAACCCTAAACGGATATCTAAACCTAGCCCTCAACATAACCCTAACCCTAGGTCCAATAGGAACCCTAACCGGATATCTAAACCTGGCCCTCTACATAACCCTAACCCTAGGTCCAATCGGAACCCTAACCGGATCTGTGTACCTAGACCTCAACATAACCCTAACCCTAGGTCCAATCGGAACCCTAACCGGATCTGTATACCTAGCCCTCAACATAACCCTAACCCTAGGTCCAATCGGAACCCTAATCGGATCTCTAACCCTAGCCCTCAACCTAACCCTAACCCTAGGTCCAATCGCAACCCTAACCGGATCTCTAACCCTAGCCCTCAACATAACCCTAACCCTAGGTTCAATCGTATCCCTAGCCGGATCTCTAACGCTAGCCCTCAACATAACCCTAACCCTAGGTCCAATCGGAACCCTAAACGGATATCTAAACCTAGCCCTCAACATAACCCTAACCCTAGGTCCAATCGGAACCCTAACCGGATATCTAACCCTGGCCCTCTACATAACCCTAACCCTAGGTCCAATCGGAACCCTAACCGGATCTGTGTACCTAGAACTCAACATAACCCTAACCCTAGGTCCAATCGGAACCCTAACAGGATCTCTACCCCAGCCCTCAACATAACCCTAACCCTAGTTCCAATCGGAACCCTAACAGGATCTCTACAACAGCCCTCAACATAACCCTAACCCTAGTTCCAATCGGAACCCTAACAGGATCTCTACCCCAGCCCTCAACATAACCCTAACCCGAGGTCCAATCGGAACCCTAACCGGATCTGTATACCTAGCCCTCAACATAACCCTAACCCTAGGTCCAATCGGAACCCTAACAGGATCTTTAACCCTAGCCCTCAACATAACCCTAACCCTAGGTTCAATCGTATCCCTAACCGGATCTCTAACGCTAGCCCTCAACATAACCCTAACCCTAGGTCCAATCGGAACCCTAACCGGATCTGTATACCTCGCCCTCAACATAACCCTAACCCTAGGTCCAATCGGAACCCTAACCGGATCTGTATACCTAGCCCTCAACATAACCCTAACCCTAGGTCCAATCGGAACCCTAATCGGATCTCTAACCCTAGCCCTCAACCTAACCCTAACCCTAGGTCCAATCGTAACCCTAACCGGATCTCTAACCCTAGCCCTCAACATAACCCTAACCCTAGGTTCAATCGTATCCCTAACCGGATCTCTAACGCTAGCCCTCAACATAACCCTAACCCTAGGTCCAATCGGAACCCTATCCGGATCTGTATACCTAGCCCTCAACATAACCCTAACCCTAGGTCCAATCGGAACCCTAACCGGATCTCTAACCCTAGCCCACAACATAACCCTAACCCTAGGTCCAATCGGAACCCTAACCGGATCTGTGTACCTAGCCCTCAACATAACCCAAACCCTAGGTCCAATCGGAACCCCAACCGGAACTCTAACCCTAGCCCTCAACATAACCCTAACCCTAGGTCCAATCGGAAGCCTAACCGGATCTCTAACCCTAGCCCTCAACGTAACCCTAACCCTAGGTCCAATCGGAACCCTAACCGGATCTCTAACCCTAGCTCTCAACATAACCCTAACCCTAGGTCTAATCGGAACCCTAACCGGATCTGTGTACCTAGACCTCAACATAACCCTAACCCTAGGTCCAATCGGAACCCTAACCGGATCTGTATACCTAGCCCTCAACATAACCCTAACCCTAGGTCCAATCGGAACCCTAACAGGATCTCTAACCCTAGCCCTCAACATAACCCTAACCCTAGGTCCAATCGTATCCCTAACCGGATCTCTAACCCTAGCCCTCAACATAGCCCTAACCCTAGGTCCAATCGGAACCCTAACCGTATCTGTATACCTAGCCCTCAACATAACCCTAACCCTAGGTCCAATCGGAACCCTAACCGGATCTCTAACCCTAGCCCTCAACCTAACCCTAACCCTAGGTCCAATCGCAACCCTAACAGGATCTCTAACCCTAGCCCTCAACATAACCCTAACCCTAGGTTCAATCGTATCCCTAAACGGATCTCTAACGCTAGCCCTCAACATAACCCTAACCCTAGGTCCAATCGGAACCCTAAACGGATATCTAAACCTAGCCCTCAACATAACCCTAACCCTATGTCCAATCGGAACCCTAACCGGATATCTAACCCTGGCCCTCTACATAACCCTAACCCTAGGTCCAATCGGAACCATAACCGGATCAGTGTACCTAGACCTCAACATAACCCTAACCCTAGGTCCAATCGGAACCCTAACCGGATCTGTATACCTAGCCCTCAACATAACCCTAACCCTAGGTCCAATCGGAACCCTAACAGGATCTCTAACCCTAGCCCTCAACATAACCCTAACCCTAGGTTCAATCGTATCCCTAACCGGATCTGTAACGCTAGCCCTCAACATAACCCTAACCCTAGGTCCAATCGGAACCCTAACCGGATCTGTATACCTTGCCCTCAACATAACCCTAACCCTAGGTCCAATCGGAACCCTAACCGGATCTCTAACCCTAGCCCTCAACATAACCCTAACCCTAGGTCCAATCGGAACCGTAACCGGATCTCTAACCCTAGCCCTCAACATAACCCTAACCCTAGGTCCAATCAAAACCCTAACTGGATCTCTAACCCTAGCCCTCAATATAACCCTAACCCTAGGTCCAATCTGAACCCTAACCGGATCTCTAACCCTAGCCCTCAATATAACCCTAACCCTAGGTCCAATCGGAACCCTAACCGGATCTCTAACCCTAGCCCTCAAACTAACCCTAACCCTAGGTCCAATCGCAACCCTAACCGGATCTCTAACCCTAGCCCTCAACATAACCCGAACCCTTGGTCCAATCGGAACCCTAACCGGATCTCTAACCCTAGCCCTCAACATAACCCTAACCCTAGGTCCAAACGGAACCGTAACCGGATCTCTAACCCTAGCCCTCAACATAACCCTAACCCTAGGTCCAATCGGAACCCTAACCGGATCTCTAACCCTAGCCCTCAACATAACCCTAACCTTAGGTCCAATCGGAACCCTAACCGGATCTCTAACCCTAGCTCTCAACGTAACCCTAACCCTAGGTCCAATCGGAACCGTAAACGGATATCTAACCCTAGCCCTCAACATAACCCGAACCTTGGTCCAATCGGAAACCTAACCGGATCTCTAAACC
The DNA here is from genome assembly GCF_054644295.1 of Miniopterus natalensis. Lineage (NCBI taxonomy): Eukaryota > Metazoa > Chordata > Mammalia > Chiroptera > Miniopteridae > Miniopterus > Miniopterus natalensis. Next base: position 331,688 of record NW_028269988.1, read on the forward strand.
TCGCCCTCAACATAACCCTAATCCTAGGTCCAATCGGAACCCTAACCGGATCTCTACACCTCGCCCTCAACATAACCCTAACCCTAGGTCCAATCGGAACCCTTGCCGGTTCTCTACCCCTCGCCCTCAACATAACCCTAACCCTAGGTCCAATCGGAACCCTAACCGGATATCTAACCCTAGCCCTCTACATAACCCTAACCCTAGTTCCAATCGGAACCGTAACAGGATCTCTAACCCAGCCCGCAACATTACCCTAACCCTAGGTCCAATCGGAACCCTAAACGGATATCTAAACCTAGCCCTCAACATAACCCTAACCCTACGTCCAATCGGAACCCTGACCGGATATCTAACCCTAGCCCTCTACATAACCCTAACCCTAGGTCCAATCGGAACCCTTACCGGATCTGTGTACCTAGACCTCAACATAACCCTAACCCTAGGTCCAATCGGAACCCTAACCGGATCTGTATACCTAGCCCTCAACATAACCCTAACCCTAGGTCCAATCGGAACCCTAACAGGATCTCTACCCCTCGCCCTCAACCTAGCCCTAACCCTAGGTCCAATCGCAACCCTAACCGGATCTCTAACCCTAGCTCTCAACATAACCCTAACCCTAGGTCCAATCGGAACCCTAACCGGATCTGTGTACCTAGACCTCAACATAACCCTAACCCTAGGTCCAATCGGAACCCTAACAGGATCTCTAACCCTAGCCCTCAACATAACCCTAACCCTAGGTTCAATCGTATCCCTAACCGGATCTCTAACCCTAGCCCTCAACATAGCCCTAACCCTAGGTCCAATCGGAACCCTAACCGGATCTGTATACCTAGCCCTCAACATAGCCCTAACCCTAGGTCCAATCGGAACCCTAACCGGATCTGTATACCTAGCCCTCAACATAACCCTAACCCTAGGTCCAATCGGAACCCTAACAGGATCTCTAACCCTAGCCCTCAACATAACCCTAACCCTAGGTTCAATCGAATCCCTAACCGGATCTCTAACGCTATCCCTCAACATAACCCTAACCCTAGGTCCAATCGGAACCCTAACCGGATCTGTATACCTAGCCCTCAACATAACCCTAACCCTAGGTCCAATCGGAACCCTAACCGGATCTCTAACCCTAGCCCTCAACATAACCCTAACCCTAGGTCCAATCGGAACCGTAACCGGATCTCTAACCCTAGCCCTCAACATAACCCTAACCCTAGGTCCAATCAAAACCCTAAGCGGATCTCTTACCCTAGCTCTCAACATAACCCTAACCCTAGGTCCAATCGGAACCCTAACCGGATATCTAACCCTAGCCCTCTACATAACCCTAACCCTAGTTCCAATCGGGCCCTAACAGGATCTCTAACCCAGCCCGCAACATAACCCTAACCGTAGGTCCAATCGGAACCCTAAACGGATATCTAAACCTAGCCCTCAACATAACCCTAACCCTAGGTCCAATAGGAACCCTAACCGGATATCTAACCCTGGCCCTCTACATAACCCTAACCCTAGGTCCAATCGGAACCCTAACCGGATCTGTGTACCTAGACCTCAACATAACCCTAACCCTAGGTCCAATCGGAACCCTAACCGGATCTGTATACCTAGCCCTCAACATAACCCTAACCCTAGGTCCAATCGGAACCCTAATCGGATCTCTAACCCTAGCCCTCAACCTAACCCTAACCCTAGGTCCAATCGGAACCCTAAACGGATATCTAAACCTAGCCCTCAACATAACCCTAACCCTAGGTCCAATAGGAACCCTAACCGGATATCTAACCCTGGCCATCTACATAACCCTAACCCTAGGTCCAATCGGAACCCTAACCGGATCTGTGTACCTAGACCTCAACATAACCCTAACCCTAGGTCCAATCGGAACCCTAACCGGATCTGTATACCTAGCCCTCAACATAACCCTAACCCTAGGTCCAATCGGAACCCTAATCGGATCTCTTACCCTAGCCCTCAACCTAACCCTAACCCTAGGTCCAATCGGAACCCTAAACGGATATCTAAACCTAGCCCTCAACATAACCCTAACCCTAGGTCCAATAGGAACCCTAACCGGATATCTAAACCTGGCCCTCTACATAACCCTAACCCTAGGTCCAATCGGAACCCTAACCGGATCTGTGTACCTAGACCTCAACATAACCCTAACCCTAGGTCCAATCGGAACCCTAACCGGATCTGTATACCTAGCCCTCAACATAACCCTAACCCTAGGTCCAATCGGAACCCTAATCGGATCTCTAACCCTAGCCCTCAACCTAACCCTAACCCTAGGTCCAATCGCAACCCTAACCGGATCTCTAACCCTAGCCCTCAACATAACCCTAACCCTAGGTTCAATCGTATCCCTAGCCGGATCTCTAACGCTAGCCCTCAACATAACCCTAACCCTAGGTCCAATCGGAACCCTAAACGGATATCTAAACCTAGCCCTCAACATAACCCTAACCCTAGGTCCAATCGGAACCCTAACCGGATATCTAACCCTGGCCCTCTACATAACCCTAACCCTAGGTCCAATCGGAACCCTAACCGGATCTGTGTACCTAGACCTCAACATAACCCTAACCCTAGGTCCAATCGGAACCCTAACCGGATCTGTATACCTAGCCCTCAACATAACCCTAACCCTAGGTCCAATCGGAACCCTAACAGGATCTTTAACCCTAGCCCTCAACATAACCCTAACCCTAGGTTCAATCGTATCCCTAACCGGATCTCTAACGCTAGCCCTCAACATATCACTAACCCTAGGTCCAATCGGAACCCTAAACGGATATCTAACCCTAGCCCTCAACATAACCCTAACCCTAGGTCCAATCGGAACCCTAAACGGATATCTAACCCTAGCCCTCAACATAACCCTAACCCTAGGTCCATTCGGAACCCTAACCGGATATCTAACCCTAGCCCTCAACATAACCGTAACCCTAGTTCCAATCGGAACCCTAACAGGATCTCTACCCCAGCCCTCAACATAACCCTAACGCTAGGTCCAATCGGAACCCTAACCGGATCTCTACCCCTCGCCCGCAACATAACCCTAACCCTAGGTCCAATCGGAACCCTAACCGGATCTCTACATCTCGCCCTCAACATAACCCTAAACCTTGGTCCAATCGGAACCCTAACCGGATATCTAACACTAGCCCTCAACATAACCCTAACCCTAGGTAAAAATCGGAACCCTAAACGGATCTCTAACCCTAGCTCTCAACATAACCCTAACCCTAGGTCCAATCGGAACCCTAACAGGATCTCTAACCCTAGCCCTCAACATAACCCTAACCCTAGGTTCAATCGTATCCCTAACCGGATCTCTAACGCTAGCCTTCAACATAACCCTAACCCTAGGTCCAATCGGAACCCTAACCGGATCTGTATACCTAGCCCTCAACATAACCCTAACCCTAGGTCCAATCGGAACCCTAATCGGATCTCTAACCCTAGCCCTCAACCTAACCCTAACCCTAGGTCCAATCGCAACCCTAACCGGATCTCTAACCCTAGCCCTCAACATAACCCTAACCCTAGGTTCAATCGTATCCCTAACCGGATCTCTAACGCTAGCCCTCAACATAACCCTAACCCTAGGTCCAATCGGAACCCTAAACGGATATCTAAACCTAGCCCTCAACATAACCCTAACCCTAGGTCCAATCGGAACCCTAACCGGATATCTAACCCTGGCCCTCTACATAACCCTAACCCTAGGTCCAATCGGAACCCTAACCGGATCTGTGTACCTAGACCTCAACATAACCCTAACCCTAGGTCCAATCGGAACCCTAACAGGATCTTTAACCCTAGCCCTCAACATAACCCTAACCCTAGGTTCAATCGTATCCCTAACCGGATCTCTAACGCTAGCCCTCAACATAACCCTAACCCTAGGTCCAATCGGAACCCTAACCGGATCTGTATACCTCGCCCTCAACATAACCCTAACCCTAGGTCCAATAGGAACCCTAACCGGATCTCTAACCCTAGCCCTCAACCTAACCCTAACCCTAGCTCCAATCGCAACCCTAACCGGATCTCTAACCCTAGCCCTCAACATAACCCTAACCCTAGGTTCAATCGTATCCCTAACCGGATCTCTAACGCTAGCCCTCAACATAACCCTAACCCTAGGTCCAATCGGAACCCTAACCGTATCTGTATACCTAGCCCTCAACATAACCCTAACCCTAGGTCCAATCGGAACCCTAACCGGATCTCTAACCCTAGCCCTCAACATAACCCTAACCCTAGGTCCAATCGGAACCGTAACAGGAACTCTAACCCTATCCCTCAACATAACCCTAACCCTAGGTCCAATCGGAACCCTAAACGGATATCTAACCCTAGCCCTCAACATAACCCTAACCCTAGGGCCAATCGGAACCCTAAACGGATTTCTAACCGTAGCCATCAACATAATCCTAACCCTAGGTCCAATCGGAACCCTAACCGGATCTGTATACCTAGCCCTCAACATAACACTAACCCTAGGTCCAATCGGAACCCTAACCGGATCTCTAACCCTAGCCCACAACATAACCCTAACCCTAGGTCCAATCGGAACCCTAACCGGACCTGTGTACCTATCCCTCAACATAACCCTAACCCTAGGCCCAATCGGAACCTCAACCGGAACTCTAACCCTAGCCCTCAACATAACCCTAACCCTCGGTCCAATCGGAAGCCTAACCGGATCTCTAACCCTAGCCCTCAACGTAACCCTAACCCTAGGTCCAATCGGAACCCTAACCGGATCTCTAACCCTAGCTCTCAACATAACCCTAACCCTAGGTCCAATCGGAACCCTAACCGGATCTGTGTACCTAGACCTCAACATAACCCTAACCCTTGGTCCAATCGGAACCCTAACCGGATCTGTATACCTAGCCCTCAACATAACCCTAACCCTAGGTTCAATCGGAACCCTAACCGGATCTCTAACCCTAGCCCTCAACATAGCCCTAACCCTAGGTCCAATCGGAACCCTAACCGGATCTGTACACCTAGCCCTCAACATAACCCTAACCCTAGGTCCAATCGGAACCCTAACAGGATCTCTAACCGCAGCCCTCAACATAACCCTAACCCTAGGTTCAATCGTATCCCTAACCGGATCTCTAACCCTAGCCCTCAACGTAACCCTAACCCTAGGTCCAATCGGAACCCTAACCGGATCTCTAACCCTAGCTCTCAACATAACCCTAACCCTAGGTCCAATCGGAACCCTAACCGGATCTGTGTACCTAGACCTCAACATAACCCTAACCCTAGGTCCAATCGGAACCCTAACCGGATCTGTATACCTAGCCCTCAACATAACCCTAACCCTAGGTCCAATCGGAACCCTAACAGGATCTCTAACCCTAGCCCTCAACATAACCCTAACCCTAGGTTCAATCGTATCCCTAACCGGATCTCTAACCCTAGCCCTCAACATAGCCCTAACCCTAGGTCCAATCGGAACCCTAACCGGATCTGTATACCTAGCCCTCAACATAGCCCTAACCCTAGGTCCAATCGGAACCCTAACCGGATCTGTATACCTAGCCCTCAACATAACCCTAACCCTAGGTCCAATCGGAACCCTAACAGGATCTCTAACCCTAGCCCTCAACATAACCCTAACCCTAGGTTCAATCGTATCCCTAACCGGATCTCTAACGCTAGCCCTCAACATAACCCTAACCCTAGGTCCAATCGGAACCCTAACCGGATCTGTATACCTAGCCCTCAACATAACCCTAACCCTAGGTCCAATCGGAACCCTAACCGGATCTCTAACCCTAGCCCTCAACATAACCCTAGCCCTAGGTCCAATCAAAACCCTAACCGGATCTCTAACCCTAGCCCTCTACATAACCCTAACCCTAGTTCCAATCGGGCCCTAACAGGATCTCTAACCCAGCCCGCAACATAACCCTAACCGTAGGTCCAATCGGAAACCTAAACGGATATCTAAACCTAGCCCTCAACATAACCCTAACCCTAGGTCCAATAGGAACCCTAACCGGATATCTAACCCTGGCCCTCTACATAACCCTAACCCTAGGTCAAATCGGAACCCTAACCGGATCTGTGTACCTAGCCCTCAACATAACCCTAACCCTAGGTCCAATCGGAACCCTAACCGGATCTGTATACCTAGCCCTCAACATAACCCTAACCCTAGGTCCAATCGGAACGCTAATCGGATCTCTAACCCTAGCCCTCAACCTAACCCTAACCCTAGGTCCAATCGGAACCCTAAACGGATATCTAAACCTAGCCCTCAACATATCCCTAACCCTAGGTCCAATAGGAACCCTAACCGGATATCTAACCCTGGCCCTCTACATAACCCTAACCCTAGGTCCAATCGGAACCCTAACCGGATCTGTGTACCTAGACCTCAACATAACCCTAACCCTAGGTCCAATCGGAACACTAACCGGATCTGTATACCTAGCCCTCAACATAACCCTAACCCTAGGTCCAATCGGAACCCTAATCGGATCTCTAACCCTAGCCCTCAACCTAACCCTAACCCTAGGTCCAATCGGAACCCTAAACGGATATCTAAACCTAGCCCTCAACATAACCCTAACCCTAGGTCCAATAGGAACCCTAACCGGATATCTAAACCTGGCCCTCTACATAACCCTAACCCTAGGTCCAATCGGAACCCTAACCGGATCTGTGTACCTAGACCTCAACATAACCCTAACCCTAGGTCCAATCGGAACCCTAACCGGATCTGTATACCTAGCCCTCAACATAACCCTAACCCTAGGTCCAATCGGAACCCTAATCGGATCTCTAACCCTAGCCCTCAACCTAACCCTAACCCTAGGTCCAATCGCAACCCTAACCGGATCTCTAACCCTAGCCCTCAACATAACCCTAACCCTAGGTTCAATCGTATCCCTAGCCGGATCTCTAACGCTAGCCCTCAACATAACCCTAACCCTAGGTCCAATCGGAACCCTAAACGGATATCTAAACCTAGCCCTCAACATAACCCTAACCCTAGGTCCAATCGGAACCCTAACCGGATATCTAACCCTGGCCCTCTACATAACCCTAACCCTAGGCCCAATCGGAACCCTAACCGGATCTGTGTACCTAGACCTCAACATAACCCTAACCCTAGGTCCAATCGGAACCCTAACCGGATCTGTATACCTAGCCCTCAACATAACCCTAACCCTAGGTCCAATCGGAACCCTAACAGGATCTTTAACCCTAGCCCTCAACATAACCCTAACCCTAGGTTCAATCGTATCCCTAACCGGATCTCTAACGCTAGCCCTCAACATAACCCTAACCCTAGGTCCAATCGGAACCCTAACCGGATCTGTATACCTCGCCCTCAACATAACCATAACCCTAGGTCCAATCGGAACCCTAACCGGATCTCTAACCCTAGCCCTCAACCTAACCCTAACCCTAGCTCCAATCGCAACCCTAACCGGATCTCTAACCCTAGCCCTCAACATAACCCTAACCCTAGGTTCAATCGTATCCCTAACCGGATCTCTAACGCTAGCCCTCAACATAACCCTAGCCCTAGGTCCAATCGGAACCCTAACCGTATCTGTATACCTAGCCCTCAACATAACCCTAACCCTAGGTCCAATCGGAACCCTAACCGGATCTATATACCTAGCCCTCAACATAACCCTAACCCTAGGTCCAATCGGAACCCTAATCGGATCTCTAACCCTAGCCCTCAACCTAACCCTAACCCTAGGTCCAATCGCAACCCTAACCGGATCTCTAACCCTAGCCCTCAAAATAACCCTAACCCTAGGTTCAATCGTATCCCTAACCGGATCTCTAACGCTAGCCCTCAACGTAACCCTAACCCTAGGTCCAATCGGAACCCTAAACGGATATCTAAACCTAGCCCTCAACATAACCCTAACCCTAGGTCCAATCGAAACCCTAACCGGATATCTAACCCTGGCCCTCTAAATAACCCTAACCCTAGGTCCAATCGGAACGCTAACCGGATCTGTGTACCTAGACCTCAACATAACCCTAACCCTAGGTCCAATCGGAACCCTAACCGGATCTGTATACCTAGCCCTCAACATAACCCTAACCCTAGGTCCAATCGGAACCCTAACAGGATCTTTAACCCTAGCCCTCAACATAACCCTAACCCTAGGTTCAATCGTATCCCTAACCGGATCTCTAACGCTAGCCCTCAACATAACCCTAACCCTAGGTCCAATCGGAACCCTAACCGGATCTGTATACCTCGCCCTCAACATAACCCTAACCCTAGGTCCAATCGGAACCCTAACCGGATCTCTAACCCTAGCCCTCAACCTAACCCTAACCCTAGCTCCAATCGCAACCCTAACCGGAACTCTAACCCTAGCCCTCAACATAACCCTAACCCTAGGTTCAATCGTATCCCTAACCGGATCTCTAACGCTAGCCCTCAACATAACCCTAACCCTAGGTCCAATCGGAACCCTAACCGTATCTGTATACCTAGCCCTCAACATAACCCTAACCCTAGGTCCAATCGGAACCCTAACCGGATCTGTATACCTAGCCCTCAACATAACCCTAACCCTAGGTCCAATCGGAACCCTAATCGGATCTCTAACCCTAGCCCTCAACCTAACCCTAACCCTAGGTCCAATCGCAACCCTAACCGGATCTCTAACCCTAGCCCTCAACATAACCCTAACCCTAGGTTCAATCGTATCCCTAACCGGATCTCTAACGCTAGCCCTCAACATAACCCTAACCCTAGGTCCAATCGGAACCCTAAACGGATATCTAAACCTAGCCCTCAACATAACCCTAACCCTAGGTCCAATCGGAACCCTAACCGGATATCTAAGCCTGGCCCTCTACATAACCCTAACCCTAGGTCCAATCGGAACCCTAACCGGATCTGTGTACCTCGCCCTCAACATAACCCTAACCCTAGGTCCAATCGGAACCCTAACCGGATCTGTATACCTAGCCCTCAACATAACCCTAACCCTAGGTCCAATCGGAACCCTAACAGGATCTTTAACCCTAGCCCTCAACATAACCCTAACCCTAGGTTCAATCGTATCCCTAACCGGATCTCTAACGCTAGCCCTCAACATAACCCTAACCCTAGGTCCAATCGGAACCCTAACCGGATCTGTATACCTCGCCCTCAACATAACCCTAACCCTAGGTCCAATCGGAACCGTAACCGGAACTCTAACCCTAGCCCTCAACATAACCCTAACCCTAGGTCCAATCGGAACCCTAAACGGATATCTAACCCTAGCCCTCAACATAACCCTAACCCTAGGTCCAATCGGAACCCTAAACGGATTTCTAACCGTAGCCATCAACATAATCCTAACCCTAGGTCCAATCGGAACCCTAACCGGATCTGTATACCTAGCCCTCAACATAACCCTAACCCTAGGTCCAATCGGAACCCTAACCGGATCTCTAACCCTAGCCCACAACATAACCCTAACCCTAGGTCCAATCGGAACCCTAACCGGATCTGTGTACCTAGCCCTCAACATAACCCTAACCCTAGGTCCAATCGGAACCCCAACCGGAACTCTAACCCTAGCCCTCAACATAACCCTAACCCTAGGTCCAATCGGAAGCCTAACCGGATCTCTAACCCTAGCCCTCAACGTAACCCTAACCCTAGGTCCAATCGGAACCCTAACCGGATCTCTAACCCTAGCTCTCAACATAACCCTAACCCTAGGTCTAATCGGAACCCTAACCGGATCTGTGTACCTAGACCTCAACATAACCCTAACCCTAGGTCCAATCGGAACCCTAACCGGATCTGTATACCTAGCCCTCAACATAACCCTAACCCTAGGTCCAATCGGAACCCTAACAGGATCTCTAACCCTAGCCCTCAACATAACCCTAACCCTAGGTCCAATCGTATCCCTAACCGGATCTCTAACCCTAGCCCTCAACATAGCCCTAACCGTAGGTCCAATCGGAACCCTAAACGGATCTGTATACCTAGCCCTCAACATAACCCTAACCCTAGGTCCAATCGGAACCCTAACCGTATCTGTATACCTAGCCCTCAACATAACCCTAACCCTAGGTCCAATCGCAACCCTAACCGGATTTCTAACTCTAGCCCTCAACATAACCCTAACCCTAGGTCCAATCGGAACCCTAAACGGATATCTAAACCTAGCCCTCAACATAACCCTAACCCTATGTCCAATCGGAACCCTAACCGGATATCTAACCCTGGCCCTCTACATTACCCTAACCCTAGGTCCAATCGGAACCCTAACCGGGTCTGTGTACCTAGACCTCAACATAACCCTAACCCTAGGTCCAATCGGAACCCTAACCGGATCTGTATACCTAGCCCTCAACATAACCCTAACCCTAGGTCCAATCGGAACCCTAACAGGATCTCTAACCCTAGCCCTCAACATAACCCTAACCCTAGGTTCAATCGTATCCCTAACCGGATCTGTAACGCTAGCCCTCAACATAACCCTAACCCTAGGTCCAATCGGAACCCTAACCAGATCTGTATACCTAGCCCTCAACATACCCCTAACCCTAGGTCCAATCGGAACCCTAACCGGATCTCTAACCCTAGCCCTCAACATAACCCTAACCCTAGGTCCAATCGGAACCGTAACCGGATCTCTAACCCTAGCCCTCAACATAACCCTAACCCTAGGTCCAATCAAAACCCTAACTGGATCTCTAACCCTAGCCCTCAATATAACCCTAACCCTAGGTCCAATCTGAACCCTAACCGGATCTCTAACCCTAGCCCTCAATATAACCCTAACCCTAGGTCCAATCGGAACCCTAACCGGATCTCTAACCCTAGCCCTCAACATAACCCGAACCCTTGGTCCAATAGGAACCCTAACCGGATCTCTAACCCTAGCCCTCAACATAACCCTAACCCTAGGTCCAATCGGAACCGTAACCGAATCTCTAACCCTAGCCCTCAACATAACCCTAACCCTAGGTTCAATCGGAACCCTAACCGGATCTCTAACCCTAGCCCTCAACATAACCCTAACCCTAGGTCCAATCGGACCCTAACCGGATCTCTAACCCTAGCTCTCAACGTAACCCTAACCCTAGGTCTAATCGGAACCGTAAACGGATATCTAACCCTAGCCCTCAACATAACCCGAACCTTGGTTTAATCGGAAACCTAACCGGATCTCTACACCTCGCCCTCAACATAACCCTAACCCTAGGTCCAATCGGAACCCTTGCCGGTTCTCTACCCCTCGCCCTCAACATAACCCTAACCCTAGGTCCAATCGGAACCCTAACCGGATATCTAACCCTAGCCCTCTACATAACCCTAACCCTAGTTCCAATCGGAACCGTAACAGGATCTCTAACCCAGCCAGCAACATTACCCTAACCATAGGTCCAATCGGAACCCTAAACGGATATCTAAACCTAGCCCTCAACATAATCCTAACCCTACGTCCAATCGGAACCCTGACCGGATATCTAACCCTAGCCCTCTACATAACCCTAACCCTAGGTCCAATCTGAACCCTTACCGGATCTGTGTACCTAGACCTCACATTACCCTAACCCTAGGTCCAATCAGAACCCCAACCGGATCTCTAACCCTAGCCCTCAACATAACCCTAACCCTAGGTCCAATCGCAACCCTAACCGGATCTCTAACCCTAGCCCTCAACATAACCCTAACCCTAGGTCCAATCGGAACCCTAACCGGATCTCTAACCCTAGCTCTCAACATAACCCTAACCCTAGGTCCAATCAGTACCCTAACCGGATCTCTAACCCTAGCCCTCAACATAAACCTAACCCTACGTCCAATCGGAACCCTAACCGGATTTCTAACCCTAGCCTTCAACATAACCCTAACCCTAGGTCCAATCGGAACCCTAACCGGATCTGTATACCTAGCCCTCAACATAACCCTAACCCTAGGTCCAATCGGAACCCTAACCGGATCTGTGTACCTAGCCCTCAACATAACCCTAACCCTAGGTCCAATCGGAACCCCAACCGGATCTCTAACCCTAGCCCTCAACATAACCCTAACCCTAGGTCTAATCGGAACCATAACCGGATCTCTAACCCTAGCCCTCAACATAACCCTAACCCTAGGTCCAATCGGAACCCTAACCGGAACTCTAACCCTAGCCCTCAAAATAACCCTAACCCTATGTCCAATCGGAACCCTAAGCGGATCTCTAACCCTAGCGCTCAACATATCACTAACCCTAGGTCCAATCGGAACCCTAAACGGATATCTAACCCTAGCCCTCAACATAACCCTAACCCTAGGTCCAATCGGAACCCTAAACGGATATCTAACCCTAGCCCTCAACATAACCCTAACCCTAGGTCCATTCGGAACCCTAACCGGATATCTAACCCTAGCCCTCAACATAACCGTAACCCTAGTTCCAATCGGAACCCTAACAGGATCTCTACCCCAGCCCTCAACATAACCCTAACGCTAGGTCCAATCGGAACCCTAACCGGATCTCTACCCCTCGCCCGCAACATAACCCTAACCCTAGGTCCAATCGGAACCCTAACCGGATCTCTACATCTCGCCCTCAACATAACCCTAAACCTTGGTCCAATCGGAACCCTAACCGGATATCTAACACTAGCCCTCAACATAACCCTAACCCTAGGTAAAAATCGGAACCCTAACCGGATCTCTAACCCTAGCTCTCAACATAACCCTAACCCTAGGTCCAATCGGAACCCTAACAGGATCTCTAACCCTAGCCCTCAACATAACCCTAACCCTAGGTTCAATCGTATCCCTAACCGGATCTCTAACGCTAGCCTTCAACATAACCCTAACCCTAGGTCCAATCGGAACCCTAACCGGATCTGTATACCTAGCCCTCAACATAACCCTAACCCTAGGTCCAATCGGAACCCTAATCGGATCTCTAACCCTAGCCCTCAACCTAACCCTAACCCTAGGTCCAATCGCAACCCTAACCGGATCTCTAACCCTAGCCCTCAACATAACCCTAACCCTAGGTTCAATCGTATCCCTAACCGGATCTCTAACGCTAGCCCTCAACATAACCCTAACCCTAGGTCCAATCGGAACCCTAAACGGATATCTAAACCTAGCCCTCAACATAACCCTAACCCTAGGACCAATCGGAACCCTAACCGGATATCTAACCCTGGCCCTCTACATAACCCTAACCCTAGGTCCAATCGGAACCCTAACCGGATCTGTGTCCCTAGACCTCAACATAACCCTAACCCTAGGTCCAATCGGAACCCTAACAGGATCTTTAACCCTAGCCCTCAACATAACCCTAACCCTAGGTTCAATCGTATCCCTAACCGGATCTCTAACGCTAGCCCTCAACATAACCCTAACCCTAGGTCCAATCGGAACCCTAACCGGATCTGTATACCTCGCCCTCAACATAACCCTAACCCTAGGTCCAATAGGAACCCTAACCGGATCTCTAACCCTAGCCCTCAACCTAACCCTAACCCTAGCTCCAATCGCAACCCTAACCGGATCTCTAACCCTAGCCCTCAACATAACCCTAACCCTAGGTTCAATCGTATCCCTAACCGGATCTCTAACGCTAGCCCTCAACATAACCCTAACCCTAGGTCCAATCGGAACCCTAACCGTATCTGTATACCTAGCCCTCAACATAACCCTAACCCTAGGTCCAATCGGAACCCTAACCGGATCTCTAACCCTAGCCCTCAACATAACCCTAACCCTAGGTCCAATCGGAACCCTAAACGGATATCTAACCCTAGCCCTCAACATAACCCTAACCCTAGGTCCAATCGGAACCCTAAACGGATATCTAACCCTAGCCCTCAACATAACCCTAACCCTAGGGCCAATCGGAACCCTAAACGGATTTCTAACCGTAGCCATCAACATAATCCTAACCCTAGGTCCAATCGGAACCCTAACCGGATCTGTATACCTAGCCCTCAACATAACACTAACCCTAGGTCCAATCGGAACCCTAACCGGATCTGTATACCTAGCCCTCAACATAACCCTAACCCTAGGTCCAATCGGAACCCTAACCGGATCTCTAACCCTAGCCCACAACATAACCTTAACCCTAGGTCCAATCGGAACCCTAACCGGATCTGTGTACCTAGCCCTCAACATAACCCTAACCCTAGGTCCAATCGGAACCCCAACCGGATCTGTATACCTAGCCCTCAACATAACCCTAACCCTAGGTCCAATCGGAACCCTAATCGGATCTCTAACCCTAGCCCTCAACCTAACCCTAACCCTAGGTCCAATCGGAACCCTAAACGGATATCTAAACCTAGCCCTCAACATAACCCTAACCCTAGGTCCAATAGGAACCCTAACCGGATATCTAAACCTGGCCCTCTACATAACCCTAACCCTAGGTCCAATCGGAACCCTAACCGGATCTGTGTACCTAGACCTCAACATAACCCTAACCCTAGGTCCAATCGGAACCCTAACCGGATCTGTATACCTAGCCCTCAACATAACCCTAACCCTAGGTCCAATCGGAACCCTAATCGGATCTCTAACCCTAGCCCTCAACCTAACCCTAACCCTAGGTCCAATCGCAACCCTAACCGGATCTCTAACCCTAGCCCTCAACATAACCCTAACCCTAGGTTCAATCGTATCCCTAGACGGATCTCTAACGCTAGCCCTCAACATAACCCTAACCCTAGGTCCAATCGGAACCCTAAACGGATATCTAAACCTAGCCCTCAACATAACCCTAACCCTAGGTCCAATCGGAACCCTAACCGGATATCTAACCCTGGCCCTCTACATAACCCTAACCCTAGGTCCAATCGGAACCCTAACCGGATCTGTGTACCTAGACCTCAACATAACCCTAACCCTAGGTCCAATCGGAACCCTAACCGGATCTGTATACCTAGCCCTCAACATAACCCTAACCCTAGGTCCAATCGGAACCCTAACAGGATCTTTAACCCTAGCCCTCAACATAACCCTAACCCTAGGTTCAATCGTATCCCTAACCGGATCTCTAACGCTAGCCCTCAACATATAACTAACCCTAGGTCCAATCGGAACCCTAAACGGATATCTAACCCTAGCCCTCAACATAACCCTAACCCTAGGTCCAATCGGAACCCTAAACGGATATCTAACCCTAGCCCTCAACATAACCCTAACCCTAGGTCCATTCGGAACCCTAACCGGATATCTAACCCTAGCCCTCAACATAACCGTAACCCTAGTTCCAATCGGAACCCTAACAGGATCTCTACCCCAGCCCTCAACATAACCCTAAACCTTGGTCCAATCGGAACCCTAACCGGATATCTAACACTAGCCCTCAACATAACCCTAACCCTAGGTAAAAATCGGAACCCTAAACGGATCTCTAACCCTAGCTCTCAACATAACCCTAACCCTAGGTCCAATCGGAACCCTAACAGGATCTCTAACCCTAGCCCTCAACATAACCCTAACCCTAGGTTCAATCGTATCCCTAACCGGATCTCTAACGCTAGCCTTCAACATAACCCTAACCCTAGGTCCAATCGGAACCCTAACCGGATCTGTATACCTAGCCCTCAACATAACCCTAACCCTAGGTCCAATCGGAACCCTAATCGGATCTCTAACCGTAGCCCTCAACCTAACCCTAACCCTAGGTCCAATCGCAACCCTAACCGGATCTCTAACCCTAGCCCTCAACATAACCCTAACCCTAGGTTCAATCGTATCCCTAACCGGATCTCTAACGCTAGCCCTCAACATAACCCTAACCCTAGGTCCAATCGGAACCCTAAACGGATATCTAAACCTAGCCCTCAACATAACCCTAACCCTAGGTCCAATCGGAACCCTAACCGGATATCTAACCCTGGCCCTCTACATAACCCTAACCCTAGGTCCAATCGGAACCCTAACCGGATCTGTGTACCTAGACCTCAACATAACACTAACCCTAGGTCCAATCGGAACCCTAACAGGATCTTTAACCCTAGCCCTCAACATAACCCTAACCCTAGGTTCAATCGTATCCCTAACCGGATCTCTAACGCTAGCCCTCAACATAACCCTAACCCTAGGTCCAATCGGAACCCTAACCGGATCTGTATACCTCGCCCTCAACATAACCCTAACCCTAGGTCCAATAGGAACCCTAACCGGATCTCTAACCCTAGCCCTCAACCTAACCCTAACCCTAGCTCCAATCGCAACCCTAACCGGATCTCTAACCCTAGCCCTCAACATAACCCTAACCCTAGGTTCAATCGTATCCCTAACCGGATCTCTAACCCTAGCCCTCAACGTAACCCTAACCCTAGGTCCAATCGGAACCCTAACCGGATCTCTAACCCTAGCTCTCAACATAACCCTAACCCTAGGTCCAATCGGAACCCTAACCGGATCTGTGTACCTAGACCTCAACATAACCCTAACCCTAGGTCCAATCGGAACCCTAACCGGATCTGTATACCTAGCCCTCAACATAACCCTAACCCTAGGTCCAATCGGAACCCTAACCGGATCTCTAACCCTAGCCCTCAACATAACCCTAACCCTAGGTTCAATCGTATCCCTAACCGGATCTCTAACCCTAGCCCTCAACATAGCCCTAACCCTAGGTCCAATCGGAACCCTAACCGGATCTGTACACCTAGCCCTCAACATAACCCTAACCCTAGGTCCAATCGGAACCCTAACAGGATCTCTAACCCTAGCCCTCAACATAACCCTAACCCTAGGTTCAATCGTATCCCTAACCGGATCTCTAACCCTAGCCCTCAACGTAACCCTAACCCTAGGTCCAATCGGAACCCTAACCGGATCTCTAACCCTAGCTCTCAACATAACCCTAACCCTAGGTCCAATCGGAACCCTAACCGGATCTGTGTACCTAGACCTCAACATAACCCTAACCCTAGGTCCAATCGGAACCCTAACCGGATCTGTATACCTAGCCCTCAACATAACCCTAACCCTAGGTCCAATCGGAACCCTAACAGGATCTCTAACCCTAGCCCTCAACATAACCCTAACCCTAGGTTCAATCGTATCCCTAACCGGATCTCTAACGCTAGCCCTCAACATAACCCTAACCCTAGGTCCAATCGGAACCCTAACCGGATCTGTATACCTAGCCCTCAACATAACCCTAACCCTAGGTCCAATCGGAACCCTAACCGGATCTCTAACCCTAGCCCTCAACATAACCCTAACCCTAGGTCCAATCGGAACCGTAACCGGATCTCTAACCCTAGCCCTCAACATAACCCTAACCCTAGGTCCAATCAAAACCCTAACTGGATCTCTAACCCTAGCCCTCAATATAACCCTAACCCTAGGTCCAATCGGAACCCTAACCGGATCTCTAACCCTAGCCCTCAATATAACCCTAACCCTAGGTCCAATCGGAACCCTAACCGGATCTCTAACCCTAGCCCTCAAACTAACCCTAACCCTAGGTCCAATCGCAAACCTAACCGGATCTCTAACCCTAGCCCTCAACATAACCCGAACCCTTGGTCCAATCGGAACCCTAACCGGATCTCTAACCCTAGCCCTCAACATAACCCTAACCCTAGGTCCAATCGGAACCCTAACCGGATCTCTAACCCTAGCCCTCAACATAACCCTAACCCTAGGTCCAATCGGAACCCTAACAGGATCTCTAACCCCAGCCCTCAACATAACCCTAACCCTAGGTTCAATCGGAACCCTAACCGGATCTCTAACCCTAGCTCTCAACGTAACCCTAACCCTAGGTCCAATCGGAACAGTAAACGGATATCTAACCCTAGCCCTCAACATAACCCGAACCCTTGGTCCAATCGGAAACCTAACCGGATCTCTAAACCTCGCCCTCAACATAACCCTAATCCTAGGTCCAATTGGAACCCTAACCGGATCTCTACACCTCGCCCTCAACATAACCCTAACCCTAGGTCCAATCGGAACCCTTGCCGGTTCTCTACCCCTCGCCCTCAACATAACCCTAACCCTAGGTCCAATCGGAACCCTAACCGGATATCTAACCCTAGCCCTCTACATAACCCTAACCCTAGTTCCAATCGGAACCGTAACAGGATCTCTAACCCAGCCCGCAACATTACCCTAACCCTAGGTCCAATCGGAACCCTAAACGGATATCTAAACCTAGCCCTCAACATAACCCTAACCCTACGTCCAATCGGAACCCTGACCGGATATCTAACCCTAGCCCTCTACATAACCCTAACCCTAGGTCCAATCGGAACCCTTACCGGATCTGTGTACCTAGATCTCAACATAACCCTAACCCTAGGTCCAATCGGAACCCTAACCGGATCTGTATACCTAGCCCTCAACATAAGCCTAACCCTAGGTCCAATCGGAACCCTAACAGGATCTCTACCCCTCGCCCTCAACCTAGCCCTAACCCTAGGTCCAATCGCAACCCTAACCGGATCTCTAACCCTATCCCTCAACATAACCCTAACCCTAGGTTCAATCGTATCCCTAACCGGATCTCTAACCCTAGCTCTCAACATAACCCTAACCCTAGGTCCAATCAGTACCCTAACCGGATCTCTAACCCTAGCCCTCAACATAAACCTAACCCTACGTCCAATCGGAACCCTAACCGGATTTCTAACCCTAGCCTTCAACATAACCCTAACCCTAGGTCCAATCGGAACCCTAACCGGATCTGTATACCTAGCCCTCAACATAACCCTAAACCTAGGTCCAATCGGAACCCTAACCGGATCTGTGTACCTAGCCCTCAACATAACCTTAACCCTAGGTCCAATCGGAACCCCAACCGGATCTCTAAACCTAGCCCTCAACATAACCCTAATCCTAGGTCCAATCGGAAGCTTAACCGGATCTCTAACCCTAGCCCTCAACATAACCCTAACCCTAGGTCCAATCGGAACCCTAACCGGATCTCTAACCCTAGCCCTCAACATAACCCTAACCCTAGGTCCAATCGGAACCCTAACCGGAACTCTAACCGTAGCCCTCAAAATAACCCTAACCCTAGGTCCAATCGGAACCCTAAGCGGATCTCTAACCCTAGCGCTCAACATATCACTAACCCTAGGTCCAATCGGAACCCTAAACGGATATCTAACCCTAGCCCTCAACATAACCCTAACCCTAGGTCCAATCGGAACCCTAAACGGATATCTAATCCTAGCCCTCAACATAACCCTAACCCTAGGTCCATTCGGAACCCTAACCGGATATCTAACCCTAGCCCTCAACATAACCGTAACCCTAGTTCCAATCGGAACCCTAACAGGATCTCTACCCCAGCCCTCAACATAACCCTAACGCTAGGTCCAATCGGAACCCTAACCGGATCTCTACCCCTCGCCCGCAACATAATCCTAACCCGAGGTCCAATCGGAACCCTAACCGGATCTCTACATCTCGCCCTCAACATAACCCTAAACCTTGGTCCAATCGGAACCCTAACCGGATATCTAACACTAGCCCTCAACATAACCCTAACCCTAGGTAAAAATCGGAACCCTAACCGGATCTCTAACCCTAGCTCTCAACATAACCCTAACCCTAGGTCCAATCTGAACCCTAACCGGATCTCTAACCCTAGCCCTCAACATAACCCTAACACTAGGTCCAATCGGAACCCTAACGGGATTTCTAACCCTAGCCTTCAACATAACCCTAACCCTAGGTCCAATCGGAACCCTAACCGGATCTGTATACCTAGCCCTCAACATAACCCTAAACCTATGTCCAATCGGAATCCTAACAGGATCTCTACCCCTCGCCCTCAACATAACCCTAAACCTAGGTCAAATCGGAACCCTAACCCGATCTCTAAACCTAGCCCTCAACATAACCCTAACCGTAGGTCCAATCGGAACCCTAACCGAATCTCTAACCCTAGCCCTCAACATAACCCTAAAACTGGGTCCAATTGGAACCCTAACCGGGTCTGTGTACCTAGCCCTAAACATAACCCTAACCCTTGGTCCAATCGGAACCCCAACCGGATCTCTAACCCTAGCCCTCAACATACCCTAACCCTAGGTCCAATCGGAAACCTAAACGGATATCTAACCCTAGCCCCCAACATCACCCTAACCCTAGGTCCAATCGGAACCCTAACCGGATCTCTAACCCTAGCCCACAACATAACCCTAACCCTAGGTCCAATCGGAACCCTAACCGGATCTGTGTACCTAGCCCTCAACATAACCCTATCCCTAGGTCCAATCGGAACCCCAACCGGAACTCTAACCCTAGCCCTCAACATAACCCTAACCCTAGGTCCAATCGGAAGCCTAACCGGATCTCTAACCCTAGCCCTCAACGTAACCCTAACCCTAGGTCCAATCGGAACCCTAACCGGATCTCTATCCCTAGCTCTCAACATAACCCTAACCCTAGGTCCAATCGGAACCCTAACCGGATATCTAACCCTAGCTCTCTACATAACCCTAACCCTAGTTCCAATCGGAACCCTAACTGGATCTCTAACCCAGCCCGCAACATAACCCTAACCCTAGGTCCAATCGGAACCCTAAATGGATATCTAAACCTAGCCCTCAACATAACCCTAACCCTAGGTCCAATCGGAACCCTAACCGGATATCTAACCCTGGCCCTCTACATAACCCTAACCCTAGGTCCAATCGGAACCCTAACCGGATCTGTGTACCTAGACCTCAACATAACCCTAACCCTAGGTCCAATCGGAACCCTAACCGGATCTGTATAACTAGCCCTCAACATAACCCTAACCCTAGGTCCAATCGGAACCCTAACAGGATCTCTAACCCTAGCCCTCAACATAACCCTAACCCTAGGTTCAATCGTATCCCTAACCGGATCTCTAACCCTAGCCCTCAACATAACCCTAACCCTAGGTCCAATCGGAACCCTAACCGGATCTGTATACCTAGCCCTCAACATAACCCTAACCCTAGGCACAATCGGAACCCTAATCGGATCTCTAACCCTAGCCCACAACCTAACCCTAACCCTAGGTCCAATCGCAACCCTAACCGGATCTCTAACCCTAGCCCTCAACATAACCCTAACCCTAGGTTCAATCGTATCCATAACCGGATCTCTAACGCTAGCCCTCAACATAACCCTAACCCTAGGTCCAATCGGAACCCTAAACGGATATCTAAACCTAGCCCTCAACATAACCCTAACCCTAGGTCCAATCGGAACCCTAACCGGATATCTAACCCTGGCCCTCGACATAACCCTAACCCTAGGTCCAATCGGAACCCTATCCGGATCTGTGTTCCTAGACCTCAACATAACCCTAACCCTAGTTCCAATCGGAACCCTAACCGGATCTGTATACCTAGCCCTCAACATAACCCTAACCCTAGGTCCAATCGGAACCCTAACAGGATCTCTAACCCTAGCCCTCAACATAACCCTAACCGTAGGTTCAATCGTATCCCTAAGCGGATCTCTAACGCTAGCCCTCAACATAACCCTAACCCTAGGTCCAATCGGAACCCTAACCGGATCTGTATACCTCGCCCTCAACATAACCCTAACCCTAGGTCCAATCGGAACCCTAACCGGATCTCTAACCATAGCCCTCAACCTAACCCTAACCCTAGCTCCAATCGCAACCCTAACCGGATCTCTAACCCTAGCCCTCAACATAACCCTAACCCTAGGTCCAATCGGAACCCTAACCGGATCTGTATACCTAGCCCTCAACATAACCCTAACCCTAGGTCCAATCGGAACCCTAAACGGATATCTAAACCTAGCCCTCAACATAACCCGAACCCTAGGTTCAATCGCAACCCTAACCGGATCTCTAACCCTAGCCCTCAACATAACCCTAACCCTAGGTTCAATCGTATCCCTAACCGGATCTCTAACGCTAGCCCTCAACATAACCCTAACCCTAGGTCCAATCGGAACCCTAACCGGATCTGTATACCTAGCCCTCAACATAACCCTAACCCTAGGTCCAATCGGAACCCTAACCGGATCTCTAACCCTAGCCCTCAACCTAACCCTAACCCTAGGTCCAATCGCAACCCTAACCGGATCTCTAACCCTAGCCCTCAACATAACCCTAACCCTAGGTTCAATCGTATCCCTAACCGGATCTCTAACCCTAGCCCTCAGCATAACCCTAACCCTAGGTTCAATCGTATCCCTAACCGGATCTCTAACGCTAGCCCTCAACATAACCCTAACTCTAGGTCCAATCGGAACCCTAACCGGATCTGTATACCTAGCCCTCAACATAACCCTAACCCTAGGTCCAATCGGAACCCTAACCGGATCTCTAACCCTAGCCCTCAACCTAACCCTAACCCTAGGTCCAATCGCAACCCTAACCGGATCTCTAACCCTAGCCCTCAACATAACCCTAACCCTAGGTCCAATCGGAACCCTAAACGGATATCTAACCCTAGCCCTCAACATAACCCTAACCCTAGGTCCAATCGGAACCCTAATCGGATCTGTATACCTAGCCCTCAACATAACACTAACCCTAGGTCCAATCGGAACCCTAACCGGATCTGTATACCTAGCCCTCAACATAACCCTAACCCTAGGTCCAATCGGAACCCTAACCGGATCTGTGTACCTAGCCCTCAACATAACCCTAACCCTAGGTCCAATCGGAACCCCAACCGGAACTCTAACCCTAGCCCTCAACATAACCCTAACCCTAGGTCCAATCGGAAGCCTAACCGGATCTCTAACCCTAGCCCTCAAAGTAACCCTAACCCTAGGTCCAATCGGAACCCTAACCGGATCTCTAACCCTAGCTCTCAACATAACCCTAACCCTAGGTCCAATCGGAACCCTAACCGGATCTGTGTACCTAGACCTCAACATAACCCTAACCCTAGGTCCAATCGGAACCCTAACCGGATCTGTATACCTAGCCCTCAACATAACCCTAACCCTAGGTCCAATCGGATCCCTAACAGGATCTCTAACCCTAGCCCTCAACATAACCCTAACCCTAGGTTCAATCGTATCCATAACCGGATCTCTAACGCTAGCCCTCAACATAACCCTAACCCTAGGTCCAATCGGAACCCTAACCGGATCTGTGTACCTAGCCCTCAACATAACCCTAACCCTAGGTCCAATCGGAACCCTAACCGGATCTCTAACCCTAGCCCTCAACCTAACCCTAACCCTAGGTCCAATCGCAACCCTAACCGGATCTCTAACCCTAGCCCTCAACATAACCCTAACCCTAGGTTCAATCGTATCCCTAACCGGATCTCTAAAGCTAGCCCTCAACATAACCCTAACCCTAGGTCCAATCGGAACCCTAACCGGATATCTAACCCTGGCCCTCTACATAACCCTAACCCTAGGTCCAATCGGAACCCTAACAGGATCTCTAACCCTAGCCCTCAACATAACCCTAACCCTAGGTTCAATCGTATCCCTAACCGGATCTCTAACGCTAGCCCTCAACATAACCCTAACCCTAGGTCCAATCGGAACCCTAACCGGATCTGTATACCTCGCCCTCAACATAACCCTAACCCTAGGTCCAATCGGAACCCTAACCGGATCTCTAACCCTAGCCCTCAACCTAACCCTAACCCTAGCTCCAATCGCAACCCTAACCGGATCTCTAACCCTAGCCCTCAACATAACCCTAATCCTAGGTCCAATTGGAACCCTAACCGGATCTCTACACCTCGCCCTCAACATAACCCTAACCCTAGGTCCAATCGGAACCCTTGCCGGTTCTCTACCCCTCGCCCTCAACATAACCCTAACCCTAGGTCCAATCGGAACCCTAACCGGATATCTAACCCTAGCCCTCTACATAACCCTAACCCTAGTTCCAATCGGAACCGTAACAGGATCTCTAACCCAGCCCGCAACATTACCCTAACCCTAGGTCCAATCGGAACCCTAAACGGATATCTAAACCTAGCCCTCAACATAACCCTAACCCTACGTCCAATCGGAACCCTGACCGGATATCTAACCCTAGCCCTCTACATAACCCTAACCCTAGGTCCAATCGGAACCCTTACCGGATCTGTGTACCTAGATCTCAACATAACCCTAACCCTAGGTCCAATCGGAACCCTAACCGGATCTGTATACCTAGCCCTCAACATAAGCCTAACCCTAGGTCCAATCGGAACCCTAACAGGATCTCTACCCCTCGCCCTCAACCTAGCCCTAACCCTAGGTCCAATCGCAACCCTAACCGGATCTCTAACCCTATCCCTCAACATAACCCTAACCCTAGGTTCAATCGTATCCCTAACCGGATCTCTAACGCTAGCCCTCAACATAACCCTAACCCTAGGTCCAATCGGAACCCTAACCGGATCTCTAACCCTAGCTCTCAACATAACCCTAACCCTAGGTCCAATCAGTACCCTAACCGGATCTCTAACCCTAGCCCTCAACATAAACCTAACCCTACGTCCAATCGGAACCCTAACCGGATTTCTAACCCTAGCCTTCAACATAACCCTAACCCTAGGTCCAATCGGAACCCTAACCGGATCTGTATACCTAGCCCTCAACATAACCCTAAACCTAGGTCCAATCGGAACCCTAACCGGATCTGTGTACCTAGCCCTCAACATAACCTTAACCCTAGGTCCAATCGGAACCCCAACCGGATCTCTAAACCTAGCCCTCAACATAACCCTAATCCTAGGTCCAATCGGAAGCTTAACCGGATCTCTAACCCTAGCCCTCAACATAACCCTAACCCTAGGTCCCATCGGAACCCTAACCGGATCTCTAACCCTAGCCCTCAACATAACCCTAACCCTAGGTCCAATCGGAACCCTAACCGGAACTCTAACCGTAGCCCTCAAAATAACCCTAACCCTAGGTCCAATCGGAACCCTAAGCGGATCTCTAACCCTAGCGCTCAACATATCACTAACCCTAGGTCCAATCGGAACCCTAAACGGATATCTAACCCTAGCCCTCAACATAACCCTAACCCTAGGTCCAATCGGAACCCTAAACGGATATCTAATCCTAGCCCTCAACATAACCCTAACCCTAGGTCCATTCGGAACCCTAACCGGATATCTAACCCTAGCCCTCAACATAACCGTAACCCTAGTTCCAATCGGAACCCTAACAGGATCTCTACCCCAGCCCTCAACATAACCCTAACGCTAGGTCCAATCGGAACCCTAACCGGATCTCTACCCCTCGCCCGCAACATAATCCTAACCCGAGGTCCAATCGGAACCCTAACCGGATCTCTACATCTCGCCCTCAACATAACCCTAAACCTTGGTCCAATCGGAACCCTAACCGGATATCTAACACTAGCCCTCAACATAACCCTAACCCTAGGTAAAAATCGGAACCCTAACCGGATCTCTAACCCTAGCTCTCAACATAACCCTAACCCTAGGTCCAATCTGAACCCTAACCGGATCTCTAACCCTAGCCCTCAACATAACCCTAACACTAGGTCCAATCGGAACCCTAACGGGATTTCTAACCCTAGCCTTCAACATAACCCTAACCCTAGGTCCAATCGGAACCCTAACCGGATCTGTATACCTAGCCCTCAACATAACCCTAAACCTATGTCCAATCGGAATCCTAACAGGATCTCTACCCCTCGCCCTCAACATAACCCTAACCCTAGGTCAAATCGGAACCCTAACCCGATCTCTAAACCTAGCCCTCAACATAACCCTAACCGTAGGTCCAATCGGAACCCTAACCGAATCTCTAACCCTAGCCCTCAACATAACCCTAAAACTGGGTCCAATTGGAACCCTAACCGGGTCTGTGTACCTAGCCCTAAACATAACCCTAACCCTTGGTCCAATCGGAACCCCAACCGGATCTCTAACCCTAGCCCTCAACATACCCTAACCCTAGGTCCAATCGGAAACCTAAACGGATATCTAACCCTAGCCCCCAACATCACCCTAACCCTAGGTCCAATCGGAACCCTAACCGGATCTCTAACCCTAGCCCACAACATAACCCTAACCCTAGGTCCAATCGGAACCCTAACCGGATCTGTGTACCTAGCCCTCAACATAACCCTATCCCTAGGTCCAATCGGAACCCCAACCGGAACTCTAACCCTAGCCCTCAACATAACCCTAACCCTAGGTCCAATCGGAAGCCTAACCGGATCTCTAACCCTAGCCCTCAACGTAACCCTAACCCTAGGTCCAATCGGAACCCTAACCGGATCTCTATCCCTAGCTCTCAACATAACCCTAACCCTAGGTCCAATCGGAACCCTAACCGGATATCTAACCCTAGCCCTCTACATAACCCTAACCCTAGTTCCAATCGGAACCCTAACTGGATCTCTAACCCAGCCCGCAACATAACCCTAACCCTAGGTCCAATCGGAACCCTAAATGGATATCTAAACCTAGCCCTCAACATAACCCTAACCCTAGGTCCAATCGGAACCCTAACCGGATATCTAACCCTGGCCCTCTACATAACCCTAACCCTAGGTCCAATCGGAACCCTAACCGGATCTGTGTACCTAGACCTCAACATAACCCTAACCCTAGGTCCAATCGGAACCCTAACCGGATCTGTATACCTAGCCCTCAACATAACCCTAACCCTAGGTCCAATCGGAACCCTAACAGGATCTCTAACCCTAGCCCTCAACATAACCCTAACCCTAGGTTCAATCGTATCCCTAACCGGATCTCTAACCCTAGCCCTCAACATAACCCTAACCCTAGGTCCAATCGGAACCCTAACCGGATCTGTATACCTAGCCCTCAACATAACCCTAACCCTAGGCACAATCGGAACCCTAATCGGATCTCTAACCCTAGCCCACAACCTAACCCTAACCCTAGGTCCAATCGCAACCCTAACCGGATCTCTAACCCTAGCCCTCAACATAACCCTAACCCTAGGTTCAATCGTATCCATAACCGGATCTCTAACGCTAGCCCTCAACATAACCCTAACCCTAGGTCCAATCGGAACCCTAAACGGATATCTAAACCTAGCCCTCAACATAACCCTAACCCTAGGTCCAATCGGAACCCTAACCGGATATCTAACCCTGGCCCTCTACATAACCCTAACCCTAGGTCCAATCGGAACCCTATCCGGATCTGTGTTCCTAGACCTCAACATAACCCTAACCCTAGTTCCAATCGGAACCCTAACCGGATCTGTATACCTAGCCCTCAACATAACCCTAACCCTAGGTCCAATCGGAACCCTAACAGGATCTCTAACCCTAGCCCTCAACATAACCCTAACCGTAGGTTCAATCGTATCCCTAAGCGGATCTCTAACGCTAGCCCTCAACATAACCCTAACCCTAGGTCCAATCGGAACCCTAACCGGATCTGTATACCTCGCCCTCAACATAACCCTAACCCTAGGTCCAATCGGAACCCTAACCGGATCTCTAACCCTAGCCCTCAACCTAACCCTAACCCTAGCTCCAATCGCAACCCTAACCGGATCTCTAACCCTAGCCCTCAACATAACCCTAACCCTAGGTCCAATCGGAACCCTAACCGGATCTGTATACCTAGCCCTCAACATAACCCTAACCCTAGGTCCAATCGGAACCCTAAACGGATATCTAAACCTAGCCCTCAACATAACCCGAACCCTAGGTTCAATCGCAACCCTAACCGGATCTCTAACCCTAGCCCTCAACATAACCCTAACCCTAGGTTCAATCGTATCCCTAACCGGATCTCTAACGCTAGCCCTCAACATAACCCTAACCCTAGGTCCAATCGGAACCCTAACCGGATCTGTATACCTAGCCCTCAACATAACCCTAACCCTTGGTCCAATCGGAACCCTAACCGGATCTCTAACCCTAGCCCTCAACCTAACCCTAACCCTAGGTCCAATCGCAACCCTAACCGGATCTCTAACCCTAGCCCTCAACATAACCCTAACCCTAGGTTCAATCGTATCCCTAACCGGATCTCTAACCCTAGCCCTCAGCATAACCCTAACCCTAGGTTCAATCGTATCCCTAACCGGATCTCTAACGCTAGCCCTCAACATAACCCTAACTCTAGGTCCAATCGGAACCCTAACCGGATCTGTATACCTAGCCCTCAACATAACCCTAACCCTAGGTCCAATCGGAACCCTAACCGGATCTCTAACCCTAGCCCTCAACCTAACCCTAACCCTAGGTCCAATCGCAACCCTAACCGGATCTCTAACCCTAGCCCTCAACATAACCCTAACCCTAGGTCCAATCGGAACCCTAAACGGATATCTAACCCTAGCCCTCAACATAACCCTAACCCTAGGTCCAATCGGAACCCTAATCGGATCTGTATACCTAGCCCTCAACATAACACTAACCCTAGGTCCAATCGGAACCCTAACCGGATCTGTATACCTAGCCCTCAACATAACCCTAACCCTAGGTCCAATCGGAACCCTAACCGGATCTGTGTACCTAGCCCTCAACATAACCCTAACCCTAGGTCCAATCGGAACCCCAACCGGAACTCTAACCCTAGCCCTCAACATAACCCTAACCCTAGGTCCAATCGGAAGCCTAACCGGATCTCTAACCCTAGCCCTCAAAGTAACCCTAACCCTAGGTCCAATCGGAACCCTAACCGGATCTCTAACCCTAGCTCTCAACATAACCCTAACCCTAGGTCCAATCGGAACCCTAACCGGATCTGTGTACCTAGACCTCAACATAACCCTAACCCTAGGTCCAATCGGAACCCTAACCGGATCTGTATACCTAGCCCTCAACATAACCCTAACCCTAGGTCCAATCGGATCCCTAACAGGATCTCTAACCCTAGCCCTCAACATAACCCTAACCCTAGGTTCAATCGTATCCATAACCGGATCTCTAACGCTAGCCCTCAACATAACCCTAACCCTAGGTCCAATCGGAACCCTAACCGGATCTGTGTACCTAGCCCTCAACATAACCCTAACCCTAGGTCCAATCGGAACCCTAACCGGATCTCTAACCCTAGCCCTCAACCTAACCCTAACCCTAGGTCCAATCGCAACCCTAACCGGATCTCTAACCCTAGCCCTCAACATAACCCTAACCCTAGGTTCAATCGTATCCCTAACCGGATCTCTAAAGCTAGCCCTCAACATAACCCTAACCCTAGGTCCAATCGGAACCCTAACCGGATATCTAACCCTGGCCCTCTACATAACCCTAACCCTAGGTCCAATCGGAACCCTAACAGGATCTCTAACCCTAGCCCTCAACATAACCCTAACCCTAGGTTCAATCGTATCCCTAACCGGATCTCTAACGCTAGCCCTCAACATAACCCTAACCCTAGGTCCAATCGGAACCCTAACCGGATCTGTATACCTCGCCCTCAACATAACCCTAACCCTAGGTCCAATCGGAACCCTAACCGGATCTCTAACCCTAGCCCTCAACCTAACCCTAACCCTAGCTCCAATCGCAACCCTAACCGGATCTCTAACCCTAGCCCTCAACATAACCCTAACCCTAGGTTCAATCGTATCCCTAACCGGATCTCTAACGCTAGCCCTCAACATAACCCTAACCCTAGGTCCAATCGGAACCCTAACCGGATCTGTATACCTAGCCCTCAACATAACCCTAACCCTAGGTCCAATCGGAACCGTAACCGGAACTCTAACCCTAGCCCTCAACATAACCCTAACCCTAGGTCCAATCGGAACCCTAACCGGATCTCTAACCCTAGCTCTCAACGTAACCCTAACCCTAGGTCCAATCGGAACCCTAACCGGAACTCTAACCCTAGCCCTCAAAATAACCCTAACCCTAGGTCCAATCGGAACCCTAAGCGGATCTCTAACCCTAGCGCTCAACATATCACTAACCCTAGGTCCAATCGGAACCCTAAACGGATATCTAACCCTAGCCCTCAACATAACCCTAACCCTAGGTCCAATCGGAACCCTAAACGGATATCTAACCCTAGCCCTCAACATAACCCTAACCCTAGGTCCAATCGGAACCCTAACCGGATATCTAACCCTAGCCCTCAACATAACCCTAACCCTAGTTCCAATCGGAACCCTAACAGGATCTCTACCCCAGCCCTCAACATAACCCTAACGCTAAGTCCAATCGGAACCCTAACCGGATCTCTAACCCTAGCCCTCAACATAACCCTAAAACTGGGTCCAATTGGAACCCTAACCGGATCTGTGTACCTAGCCCTAAACATAACCCTAACCCTTGGTCCAATCGGAACCCCAACCGGATCTCTAACCCTAGCCCTCAACATAACCCTAACCCTAGGTCCAATCGGAACCCTAAACGGATATCTAACCCTAGCCCTCAACATAACCCTAACCCTAGGTCCAATCGGAACCCTAAACGGATTTCTAACCGTAGCCATCAACATAACCCTAACCGTAGGTCCAATCGGAACCCTAACCGAATCTCTAACCCTAGCCCTCAACATAACCCTAAAACTGGGTCCAATTGGAACCCTAACCGGATCTGTGTACCTAGCCCTAAACATAACCCTAACCCTTGGTCCAATCGGAACCCCAACCGGATCTCTAACCCTAGCCCTCAACATAACCCTAACCCTAGGTCCAATCGGAACCCTAAACGGATATCTAACCCTAGCCCTCAACATAACCCTAACCCTAGGTCCAATCGGAACCCTAAACGGATTTCTAACCGTAGCCATCAACATAACCCTAACCCTAGGTCCAATCGGAACCCTAACCGGATCTGTATACCTAGCCCTCAACATAACACTAACCCTAGGTCCAATCGGAACCCTAACCGTATCTGTATACCTAGCCCTCAACATAACCCTAACCCTAGGTCCAATCGGAACCCTAACCGGATCTCTAACACTAGCCCACAACATAACCCTAACCTTAGGTCCAATCGGAACCCTAACCGGATCTGTGTACCTAGCCCTCAACATAACCCTAACCCTAGGTCCAATCGGAACCCCAACCGGAACTCTAACCCTAGCCCTCAACATAACCCTAACCCTAGGTCCAATCGGAAGCCTAACCGGATCTCTAACCCTAGCCCTCAACGTAACCCTAACCCTAGGTCCAATCGGAACCCGAACCGGATCTCTAACCCTAGCTCTCAACATAACCCTAACCCTAGGTCCAATCGGAAGCCTAACCGGATATCTAACCCTAGCCCTCTACATAACCCTAACCCTAGTTCCAATCGGGCCCTAACAGGATCTCTAACCCAGCCCGCAACATAACCCTAACCCTAGGTCCAATCGGAACCCTAAACGGATATCTAAACCTAGCCCTCAACATAACCCTAACCCTAGGTCCAATAGGAAACCTAACCGGATATCTAATCCTGGCCCTCTACATAACCCTAACCCTAGGTCCAATCGGAACCCTAACCGGATCTGTGTACCTAGACCTCAACATAACCCTAACCCTAGGTCCAATCGGAACCCTAACCGGATCTGTATACCTAGCCCTCAACATAACCCTAACCCTAGGTCCAATCGGAACCCTAATCGGAACTCTAACCCTAGCCCTCAACCTAACCCTAACCCTAGGTCCAATCGGAACCCTAAACGGATATCTAAACCTAGCCCTCAACATAACCCTAACCCTAGGTCCAATAGGAACCCTAACCGGATATCTAACCCTGGCCCTCTACATAACCCTAACCCTAGGTCAAATCGGAACCCTAACCGGATCTGTGTACGTAGACCTCAACATAACCCTAACCCTAGGTCCAATCGGAACCCTAACCGGATCTGTATACCTAGCCCTCAACATAACCCTAACCCTAGGTCCAATCGGAACCCTAATCGGATCTCTAACCCTAGCCCTCAACCTAACCCTAACCCTAGGTCCAATCGGAACCCTAAACGGATATCTAAACCTAGCCCTCAACATAACCCTAACCCTAGGTCCAATCGGAACCCTAACCGGATATCTAACCCTAGCCCTCTACATAACCCTAACCCTAGTTCCAATCGGGCCCTAACAGGATCTCTAACCCAGCCCGCAACATAACCCTAACCCTAGGTCCAATCGGAACCCTAAACGGATATCTAAACCTCGCCCTCAACATAACCCTAACCCTAGGTCCAATAGGAACCCTAACCGGATATCTAACCCTGGCCCTCTACATAACCCTAACCCTAGGTCCAATCGGAACCCTAACCGGATATCTAACCGTGGCCCTCTACATAACCCTAACCCTAGGTCCAATCGGAACCCTAACCGGATCTGTGTACCTAGACCTCAACATAACCCTAACCCTAGGTCCAATCGGAACCCTAACCGGATCTGTATACCTAGCCCTCAACATAACCCTAACCCTAGGTCCAATCGGAACCCTAATCGGATCTCTAACCCTAGCCCTCAACCTAACCCTAACCCTAGGTCCAATCGCAACCCTAACCGGATCTCTAACCCTAGCCCTCAACATAACCCTAACCCTAGGTTCAATCGTATCCCTAGCCGGATCTCTAACGCTAGCCCTCAACATAACCCTAACCCTAGGTCCAATCGGAACCCTAAACGGATATCTAAACCTAGCCCTCAACATAACCCTAACCCTAGGTTCAATCGGAACCCTAACCGGATATCTAACCCTGGCCCTCTACATAACCCTAACCTTGGTCCAATCGGAACCCTAACCGGATCTGTGTACCTAGACCTCAACATAACCCTAAACCTAGGTCCAATCGGAACCCTAACCGGATCTGTATACCTAGCCCTCAACATAACCCTAACCCTAGGTCCAATCGGAACCCTAACAGGATCTTTAACCCTAGCCCTCAACATAACCCTAACCCTAGGTTCAATCGTATCCCTAACCGGATCTCTAACGCTAGCCCTCAACATAACCCTAACCCTAGGTCCAATCGGAACCCTAACCGGATCTGTATACCTCGCCCTCAACATAACCCTAACCCTAGGTCCAATCGGAACCCTAACCGGATCTCTAACCCTAGCCCTCAACCTAACCCTAACCCTAGCTCCAATCGCAACCCTAACCGGATCTCTAACCCTAGCCCTCAACATAACCCTAACCCTAGGTTCAATCGTATCCCTAACCGGATCTCTAACGCTAGCCCTCAACATAACCCTAGCCCTAGGTCCAATCGGAACCCTAACCGTATCTGTATACCTAGCCCTCAACATAACCCTAACCCTAGGTCCAATCGGAACCCTAACCGGATCTGTATACCTAGCCCTCAACATAACCCTAACCCTAGGTCCAATCGGAACCCTAATCGGATCTCTAACCCTAGCCCTCAACCTAACCCTAACCCTAGGTCCAATCGCAACCCTAACCGGATCTCTAACCCTAGCCCTCAACATAACCCTAACCCTAGGTTCAATCGTATCCCTAACCGGATCTCTAAAGCTAGCCCTCAACATAACCCTAACCCTAGGTCCAATCGGAACCCTAAACGGATATCTAAACCTAGCCCTCAACATAACCCTAACCCTAGGTCCAATCGGAACCCTAACCGGATATCTAACCCTGGCCCTCTACATAACCCTAACCCTAGGTCCAATCGGAACCCTAACCGGATCTGTGTACCTAGACCTCAACATAACCCTAACCCTAGGTCCAATCGGAACCCTAACCGGATCTGTATACCTAGCCCTCAACATAACCCTAACCCTAGGTCCAATCGGAACCCTAACAGGATCTTTAACCCTAGCCCTCAACATAACCCTAACCCTAGGTTCAATCGTATCCCTAACCGGATCTCTAACGCTAGCCCTCAACATAACCCTAACCCTAGGTCCAATCGGAACCCTAACCGCATCTGTATACCTCGCCCTCAACATAACCCTAACCCTAGGTCCAATCGGAACTCTAACCGGATCTCTAACCCTAGCCCTCAACCTAACCCTAACCCTAGCTCCAATCGCAACCCTAACCGGATCTCTAACCCTAGCCCTCAACATAACCCTAACCCTAGGTTCAATCGTATCCCTAACCGGATCTCTAACGCTAGCCCTCAACATAACCCTAACCCTAGGTCCAATCGGAACCCTAACCGTATCTGTATACCTAGCCCTCAACATAACCCTAACCCTAGGTCCAATCGGAACCCTAACCCTATCTCTAACCCTAGCCCTCAACATAACCCTAACCCTAGGTCCAATCGGAACCGTAACCGGAACTCTAAACCTAGCCCTCAACATAACCCTAACCCTAGGTCCAATCGGAACCCTAAACGGATATCTAACCCTAGCCCTCAACATAACCCTAACCCTAGGTCCAATCGGAACCCTAAACGGATTTCTAACCGTAGCCATCAACATAATCCTAACCCTAGGTCGAATCGGAACCCTAACCGGATCTGTATACCTAGCCCTCAACATAACCCTAACCCTAGGTCCAATCGGAACCCTAACCGGATCTCTAACCCTAGCCCACAACATAACCCTAACCCTAGGTCCAATCGGAACCCTAACCGGATCTGTGTACCTAGCCCTCA
Organism: Miniopterus natalensis; assembly: GCF_054644295.1. NCBI lineage: Eukaryota > Metazoa > Chordata > Mammalia > Chiroptera > Miniopteridae > Miniopterus > Miniopterus natalensis. Next base: position 366,116 of record NW_028269988.1, read on the forward strand.
ACATAACCCTAACCCTAGGTCCAATCGGAACCCATCCGGAACTCTAACCCTAGCCCTCAACATAACCCTAACCCTAGGTCCAATCGGAAGCCTAACCGGATCTCTAACCCTAGCCCTCAACGTAAACCTAACCCTAGGTCCAATCGGAACCCTAACCGGATCTCTAACCCTAGCTCTCAACATAACCCTAACCCTAGGTCTAATCGGAACCCTAACCGGATCTGTGTACCTAGACCTCAACATAACCCTAACCCTAGGTCCAATCGGAACCCTAACCGGATCTGTATACCTAGCCCTCAACGTAACCCTAACCCTAGGTCCAATCGGAACCCTAACAGGATCTCTAACCCTAGCCCTCAACATAACCCTAACCCTAGGTTCAATCGTATCCCTAACCGGATCTCTAACCCTACCCCTCAACATAGCCCTAACCCTAGGTCCAATCGGAACCCTAACCGGATCTGTATACCTAGCCCTCAACATAACCCTAACCCTAGGTCCAATCGGAACCCTAACCGGATCTCTAACCCTAGCCCTCAACCTAACCCTAACCCTAGGTCCAATCGCAACCCTAACCGGATCTCTAACCCTAGCCCTCAACATAACCCTAACCCTAGGTCCAATCGGAACCCTAAACGGATATCTAAACCTAGCCCTCAACATAACCCTAACCCTAGGTCCAATCGGAACCCTAACCGGATATCTAACCCTGGCCCTCTACATAACCCTAACCCTAGGTCCAATCGGAACCCTAACCGGATCTGTGTACCTAGACCTCAACATAACCCTAACCCTAGGTCCAATCGGAACCCTAACCGGATCTGTATACCTAGCCCTCAACATAACCCTAACCCTAGGTCCAATCGGAACCCTAACAGGATCTCTAACCCTAGCCCTCAACATAACCCTAACCCTAGGTTCAATCGTATCCCTAACCGGATCTCTAACGCTAGCCCTCAACATAACCCTAACCCTAGGTCCAATCGGAACCCTAACCGGATCTGTATACCTAGCCCTCAACATAACCCTAACCCTAGGTCCAATCGGAACCCTAACCGGATCTCTAACCCTAGCCCTCAACATAACCCTAACCCTAGGTCCAATCGGAACCGTAACCGGATCTCTAACCCTAGCCCTGAACGTAACCCTAACCCTAGGTCCAATCAAAACCCTAACTGGATCTCTAACCCTAGCCCTCAATATAACCCTAACCTTAGGTCCAATCGGAACCCTAACCGGATCTCTAACCCTAGCCCTCAATATAACCCTAACCCTAGGTCCAATCGGAACCCTAACCGGATCTCTAACCCTAGCCCTCAAACTAACCCTAACCCTAGGTCCAATCGCAACCCTAACCGGATCTCTAACCCTAGCCCTCAACATAACCCGAACCCTTGGTCCAATCGGAACCCTAACCGGATCTCTAACCCTAGCCCTCAACATAACCCTAACCCTAGGTCCAATCGGAACCCTAACCGGATCTCTAACCCTAGCCCTCAACATAACCCTAACCCTAGGTCCAATCGGAACCCTAACCGGATCTCTAACCCTAGCCCTCAACATAACCCTAACCCTAGGTCCAATCGGAACCCTAACCGGATCTCTAACCCTAGCTCTCAACGTAACCCTAACCCTAGGTCCAATCGGAACAGTAAACGGATATCTAACCCTAGCCCTCAACATAACCCGAACCTTGGTCCAATCGGAAACCTAACCGGATCTCTAAACCTCGCCCTCAACATAACCCTAATCCTAGGTCCAATCGGAACCCTAACCGGATCTCTACACCTCGCCCTCAACATAACCCTAACCCTAGGTCCAATCGGAACCCTTGCCGGTTCTCTACCCCTCGCCCTCAACATAACCCTAACCCTAGGTCCAATCGGAACCCTAACCGGATATCTAACCCTAGCCCTCTACATAACCCTAACCCTAGTTCCAATCGGAACCGTAACAGGATCTCTAACCCAGCCCGCAACATTACCCTAACCCTAGGTCCAATCGGAACCCTAAACGGATATCTAAACCTAGCCCTCAACATAACCCTAACCCTACGTCCAATCGGAACCCTGACCGGATATCTAACCCTAGCCCTCTACATAACCCTAACCCTAGGTCCAATCGGAACCCTTACCGGATCTGTGTACCTAGACCTCAACATAACCCTAACCCTAGGTCCAATCGGAACCCTAACCGGATCTGTATACCTCGCCCTCAACATAACCCTAACCCTAGGTCCAATCGGAACCCTAACAGGATCTCTACCCCTCGCCCTCAACCTAGCCCTAACCCTAGGTCCAATCGCAACCCTAACCGGATCTCTAACCCTAGCTCTCAACATAACCCTAACCCTAGGTCCAATCAGTACCCTAACCGGATCTCTAACCCTAGCCCTCAACATAAACCTAACCCTACGTCCAATCGGAACCCTAACCGGATTTCTAACCCTAGCCTTCAACATAACCCTAACCCTAGGTCCAATCGGAACCCTAACCGGATCTGTATACCTAGCCCTCAACATAACCCCAACCCTAGGTCCAATCGGAACCCTAACCGGATCTGTGTACCTAGCCCTCAACATAACCCTAACCCTAGGTCCAATCGGAACCCCAACCGGATCTCTAACCCTAGCCCTCAACATAACCCTAACCCTAGGTCCAATCGGAAGCTTAACCGGATCTCTAACCCTAGCCCTCAACATAACCCTAACCCTAGGTCTAATCGGAACCCTAACCGGATCTCTAACCCTAGCCCTCAACATAACCCTAACCCTAGGTCCAATCGGAACCCTAACCGGAACTCTAACCCTAGCCCTCAAAATAACCCTAACCCTAGGTCCAATCGGAACCCTAAGCGGATCTCTAACCCTAGCGCTCAACATATCACTAACCCTAGGTCCAATCGGAACCCTAAACGGATATCTAACCCTAGCCCTCAACATAACCCTAACCCTAGGTCCAATCGGAACCCTAAACGGATATCTAACCCTAGCCCTCAACATAACCCTAACCCTAGGTCCATTCGGAACCCTAACCGGATATCTAACCCTAGCCCTCAACATAACCGTAACCCTAGTTCCAATCGGAACCCTAACAGGATCTCTACCCCAGCCCTCCACATAACCCTAACGCTAGGTCCAATCGGAACCCTAACCGGATCTCTACCCCTCGCCCGCAACATAACCCTAACCCTAGGTCCAATCGGAACCCTAACCGGATATCTAACACTAGCCCTCAACATAACCCTAACCCTAGGTAAAAATCGGAACCCTAACCGGATCTCTAACCCTAGCTCTCAACATAACCCTAACCCTAGGTCCAATCGGAACCCTAACAGGATCTCTAACCCTAGCCCTCAACATAACCCTAACCCTAGGTTCAATCGTATCCCTAACCGGATCTCTAACGCTAGCCTTCAACATAACCCTAACCCTAGGTCCAATCGGAACCCTAACCGGATCTGTATACCTAGCCCTCAACATAACCCTAACCCTAGGTCCAATCGGAACCCTAATCGGATCTCTACCCTAGCCCTCAACCTAACCCTAACCCTAGGTCCAATCGCAACCCTAACCGGATCTCTAACCCTAGCCCTCAACATAACCCTAACCCTAGGTTCAATCGTATCCCTAACCGGATCTCTAACGCTAGCCCTCAACATAACCCTAACCCTAGGTCCAATCGGAACCCTAAACGGATATCTAAACCTAGCCCTCAACATAACCCTAACCCTAGGTCCAATCGGAACCCTAACCGGATATCTAACCCTGGCCCTCTACATAACCCTAACCCTAGGTCCAATCGGAACCCTAACCAGATCTGTGTACCTAGACCTCAACATAACCCTAACCCTAGGTCCAATCGGAACCCTAACAGGATCTTTAACCCTAGCCTTCAACATAACCCTAACCCTAGGTTCAATCGTATCCCTAACCGGATCTCTAACGCTAGCCCTCAACATAACCCTAACCCTAGGTCCAATCGGAACCCTAACCGGATCTGTATACCTCGCCCTCAACATAACCCTAACCCTAGGTCCAATCGGAACCCTAACCGGATCTCTAACCCTAGCCCTCAACCTAACACTAACCCTAGCTCCAATCGCAACCCTAACCGGATCTCTAACCCTACCCTCAACATAACCCTAACCCTAGGTTCAATCGTATCCCTAACCGGATCTCTAACGCTAGCCCTCAACATAACCCTAACCCTAGGTCCAATCGGAACCCTAACCGTATCTGTATACCTAGCCCTCAACATAACCCTAACCCTAGGTCCAATCGGAACCCTAACCGGATCTCTAACCCTAGCCCTCAACATAACCCTAACCCTAGGTCCAATCGGAACCCTAACCGGATCTCTAACCCTAGCCTCAACATAACCCTAACCCTAGGTCCAATCGGAAGCCTAACCGGATCTCTAACCCTAGCCCTCAACGTAACCCTAACCCTAGGTCCAATCGGAACCCTAACCGGATCTGTGTACCTAGACCTCAACATAACCCTAACCCTAGGTCCAATCGGAACCCTAACCGGATCTGTATACCTAGCCCTCAACATAACCCTAACCCTAGGTCCAATTGGAACCCTAACAGGATCTCTAACCCTAGCCCTCAACATAACCCTAACCCTAGGTTCAATCGTATCCCTAACCGGATCTCTAACCCTAGCCCTCAACATAGCCCTAACCCTAGGTCCAATCGGAACCCTAACCGGATCTGTACACCTAGCCCTCAACATAACCCTAACCCTAGGTCCAATCGGAACCCTAACAGGATCTCTAACCCTAGCCCTCAACATAACCCTAACCCTAGGTTCAATCGTATCCCTAACCGGATCTCTAACCCTAGCCCTCAACGTAACCCTAACCCTAGGTCCAATCCTAACCCTAACCGGATCTCTAACCCTAGCTCTCAACATAACCCTAACCCTAGGTCCAATCGGAACCCTAACTGGATCTCTAAACCTAGCCCTCATTATTACCCTAACCCTAGGTCCAATCGGAACCCTAACCGGATCTCTAACCCTAGCCCTCAATATAACCCTAACCCTAGGTCCAATCGGAACCCTAACCGGATCTCTAACCCTAGCCCTCAAACTAACCCTAACCCTAGGTCCAATCGCAAACCTAACCGGATCTCTAACCCTAGCCCTCAACATAACCCGAACCCTTGGTCCAATCTGAACCCTAACCGGATCTCTAACCCTAGCCCTCAACAGAACCCTAACCCTAGGTCCAATCGGAACCCTAACCGGATCTCTAACCCTAGCCCTCAACATAACCCTAACCCTAGGTCCAATCGGAAGCCTAACCGGATCTCTAACCCTAGCCCTCAACATAACCCTAACCCTAGGTTCAATCGGAACCCTAACCGGATCTCTAACCCTAGCCCTCAAACTAACCCTAACCCTAGGTCCAATCGCAAACCTAACCGGATCTCTAACCCTAGCCCTCAACATAACCCGAACCCTTGGTCCAATCGGAACCCTAACCGGATCTCTAACCCTAGCCCTCAACAGAACCCTAACCCTAGGTCCAATCGGAACCCTAACCGGATCTCTAACCCTAGCCCTCAACATAACCCTAACCCTAGGTCCAATCGGAACCCTAACCGGATCTCTAACCCTAGCCCTCAACATAACCCTAACCCTAGGTCCAATCGGAACCCTAACCGGATCTCTAACCCTAGCCCTCAACATAACCCTAACCCTAGGTTCAATCGGAACCCTAACCGGATCTCTAACCCTAGCCCTCAATATAACCCTAACCCTAGGTCCAATCGGAACCCTAACCGGATCTCTAACCCTACCCTCAAACTAACCCTAACCCTAGGTCCAATCGCAAACCTAACCGGATCTCTAACCCTAGCCCTCAACATAACCCGAACCCTTGGTCCAATCGGAACCCTAACCGGATCTCTAACCCTAGCCCTCAACAGAACCCTAACCCTAGGTCCAATCGGAACCCTAACCGGATCTCTAACCCTAGCCCTCAACATAACCCTAACCCTAGGTCCAATCGGAACAGTAAACGGATATCTAACCCTAGCCCTCAACATAACCCGAACCCTTGGTCCAATCGGAAACCTAACCGGATCTCTAAACCTCGCCCTCAACATAACCCTAATCCTAGGTCCAATTGGAACCCTAACCGGATCTCTACACCTCGCCCTCAACATAACCCTAACCCTAGGTCCAATCGGAACCCTTGCCGGTTCTCTACCCCTCGCCCTCAACATAACCCTAACCCTAGGTCCAATCGGAACCCTAACCGGATATCTAACCCTAGCCCTCTACATAACCCTAACCCTAGTTCCAATCGGAACCGTAACAGGATCTCTAACCCACCCAGCAACATTACCCTAACCCTAGGTCCAATCGGAACCCTAACCGGATCTCTAACCCTAGCCTTCTACATAACCCTAACCCTAGGTCCAATCGGAACCCTAACCGGATCTGTATACCTAGCCCTCAACATAACCCTAACCCTAGGTCCAATCGGAACCCTAACCGGATCTGTGTACCTAGCCCTCAACATAACCTTAACCCTAGGTCCAATCGGAACCCCAACCGGATCTCTAACCCTAGCCCTCAACATAACCGTAACCCTAGGTCCAATCGGAAGCTTAACCGGATCTCTAACCCTAGCCCTCAACATAACCCTAACCCTAGGTCCAATCGGAACCCTAACCGGATCTCTAACCCTAGCCCTCAACATAACCCTAACCCTAGGTCCAATCGGAACCCTAACCGGAACTCTAACCGTAGCCCTCAAAATAACCCTAACCCTAGGTCCAATCGGAACCCTAAGCGGATCTCTAGCCCTAGCGCTCAACATATCACTAACCCTAGGTCCAATCGGAACCCTAAACGGATATCTAACCCTAGCCCTCAACATAACCCTAACCCTAGGTCCAATTGGAACCCTAAACGGATATCTAATCCTAGCCCTCAACATAACCCTAACCCTAGGTCCATTCGGAACCCTAACCGGATATCTAACCCTAGCCCTCAACATAACCGTAACCCTAGTTCCAATCGGAACCCTAACAGGATCTCTACCCCAGCCCTCAACATAACCCTAACGCTAGGTCCAATCGGAACCCTAACCGGATCTCTACCCCTCGCCCGCAACATAACCCTAACCCGAGGTCCAATCGGAACCCTAACCGGATCTCTACATCTCGCCCTCAACATAACCCTAAACCTTGGTCCAATCAGAACCCTAACCGGATATCTAACACTAGCCCTCAACATAACCCTAACCCTAGGTAAAAATCGGAACCCTAACCGGATCTCTAACCCTAGCTCTCAACATAACCCTAACCCTAGGTCCAATCTGAACCCTAACCGGATCTCTAACCCTAGCCCTCAACATAACCCTAACACTAGGTCCAATCGGAACCCTAACGGGATTTCTAACCCTAGCCTTCAACATAACCCTAACCCTAGGTCCAATCGGAACCCTAACCGGATCTGTATACCTAGCCCTCAACATAACCCTAACCCTAGGTCCAATCGGAACCCTAACCGGATCTGTATACCTAGCCCTCAACATAACCCTAAACCTATGTCCAATCGGAATACTAACAGGATCTCTACCCGTCGCCCTCAACATAACCCTAACCCTAGGTCAAATCGGAACCCTAACCCGATCTCTAAACCTAGCCCTCAACATAACCCTAACCGTAGGTCCAATCGGAACCCTAACCGAATCTCTAACCCTAGCCCTCAACATAACCCTAAAACTGGGTCCAATTGGAACCCTAACCGGGTCTGTGTACCTAGCCCTAAACATAACCCTAACCCTTGGTCCAATCGGAACCCCAACCGGATCTCTAACCCTAGCCCTCAACATACCCTAACCCTAGGTCCAATCGGAAACCTAAACGGATATCTAACCCTAGCCCTCAACATAACCCTTACCCTAGGTCCAATCGGAACCCTAACCGGATCTCTAACCCTAGCCCACAACATAACCCTAACCCTAGGTCCAATCGGAACCCTAACCGGATCTGTGTACCTAGCCCTCAACATAACCCTATCCCTAGGTCCAATCGGAACCCCAACCGGAACTCTAACCCTAGCCCTCAACATAACCCTAACCCTAGGTCCAATCGGAAGCCTAACCGGATCTCTAACCCTAGCCCTCAACGTAACCCTAACCCTAGGTCCAATCGGAACCCTAACCGGATCTCTATCTCTAGCTCTCAACATAACCCTAACCCTAGGTCCAATCGGAACCCTAACCGGATATCTAACCCTAGCCCTCTACATAACCCTAACCCTAGTTCCAATCGGAACCCTAACAGGATCTCTAACCCAGCCCGCAACATAACCCTAACCCTAGGTCCAATCGGAACCCTAAACGGATATCTAAACCTAGCCCTCAACATAACCCTAACCCTAGGTCCAATCGGAACCCTAACCGGATATCTAACCCTGGCCCTCTACATAACCCTAACCCTAGGTCCAATCGGAACCCTAACCGGATCTGTGTACCTAGACCTCAACATAACCCTAACCCTAGGTCCAATCGGAACCCTAACCGGATCTGTATACCTAGCCCTCAACATAACCCTAACCCTAGGTCCAATCGGAACCCTAACAGGATCTCTAACCCTAGCCCTCAACATAACCCTAACCCTAGGTTCAATCGTATCCCTAACCGGATCTCTAACGCTAGCCCTGAACATAACCCTAACCCTAGGTCCAATCGGAACCCTAATCGGATCTCTAACCCTAGCCCACAACCTAACCCTAACCCTAGGTCCAATCGCAACCCTAACCGGATCTCTAACCCTAGCCCTCAACATAACCCTAACCCTAGGTTCAATCGTATCCCTAACCGGACCTCTAACACTAGCCCTCAACATAACCTTAACCCTAGGTCCAATCGGAACCCTAAACGGATATCTAAACCTAGCCCTCAACATAACCCTAACCCTAGGTCCAATCGGAACCCTAACCGGATATCTAACCCTGGCCCTCTACATAACCCTAACCCTAGGTCCAATCGGAACCCTAACCGGATCTGTGTTCCTAGACCTCAACATAACCCTAACCCTAGGTCCAATCGGAACCCTAACCGGATCTGTATACCTAGCCCTCAACATAACCCTAACCCTAGGTCCAATCGGAACCCTAAAGGATCTCTAACCCTAGCCCTCAACATAACCCTAACCCTAGGTTCAATCGTATCCCTAAGTGGATCTCTAACGCTAGCCCTCAACATAACCCTAACCCTAGGTCCAATCGGAACCCTAACCGGATCTGTATACCTCGCCCTCAACATAACCCTAACCCTAGGTCCAATCGGAACCCTAACCGGATCTCTAACCCTAGCCCTCAACCTAACCCTAAGCCTAGCTCCAATCGCAACCCTAACCGGATCTCTAACCCTAGCCCTCAACATAACCCTAACCCTAGGTCCAATCGGAACCCTAACCGGATCTGTATACCTAGCCCTCAACATAACCCTAACCCTAGGTCCAATCGGAACCCTAACCGGATCTCTAACGCTAGCCCCCAACATAACCCTAACCCTAGGTCCAATCGGAACCGTAACCGGAACTCTAACCCTAGCCCTCAACATAACCCTAACCCTAGGTCCAATCGGAACCCTAAACGGATATCTAACCCTAGCCCTCAACATAACCCTAACCCTAGGTCCAATCGGAACCCTAAAAGGATTTCTAACCGTAGCCATCAACATAATCCTAACCCTAGGTCCAATCGGAACCCTAACCGGATCTGTATACCTGGCCCTCAACATAACACTAACCCTAGGTCCAATCGGAACCCTAACCGGATCTGTATACCTAGCCCTCAACATAACCCTAACCCTAGGTCCAATCGGAACCCTAACCGGATCTCTAACCCTAGCCCACAACATAACCCTAACCCTAGGTCCAATCGGAACCCTAACCGGATCTGTGTACCTAGCCCTCAACATAACCCTAACCCTAGGTCCAATCGGAACCCCAACCGGAACTCTAACCCTAGCCCTCAACATAACCCTAACCCTAGGTCTAATCGGAAGCCTAACCGGATCTCTAACCCTAGCCCTCAACGTAACCCTAACCCTAGGTCCAATCGGAACCCTAACCGGATCTCTAACCCTAGCTCTCAACATAACCCTAACCCTAGGTCCAATCGGAACCCTAACCGGATCTGTGTACCTAGACCTCAACATAACCCTAACCCTAGGTCCAATCGGAACCCTAACCGGATCTGTATACCTAGCCCTCAACATAACCCTAACCCTAGGTCCAATCGGAACCCTAACAGGATCTCTAACCCTAGCCCTCAACATAACCCTAACCCTAGATTCAATCGTATCCCTAACCGGATCTCTAACGCTAGCCCTCAACATAACCCTAACCCTAGGTCCAATCGGAACCCTAACCGGATCTGTATACCTAGCCCTCAACATAACCCTAACCCTAGGTCCAATCGGAACCCTAACCGGATCTCTAACCCTAGCCCTCAACCTAACCCTAACCCTAGGTCCAATCGCAACCCTAACCGGATCTCTAACCCTAGCCCGCAACATAACCCTAACCCGAGGTCCAATCGGAACCCTAACCGGATCTCTACCCCTCGCCCGCAACATAACCCTAACCCGAGGTCCAATCGGAACCCTAACCGGATCTCTACCCCTCGCCCGCAACATAACCCTAACCCGAGGTCCAATCGGAACCCTAACCGGATCTCTACATCTCGCCCTCAACATAACCCTAAACCTTGGTCCAATCGGAACCCTAACCGGATATCTAACACTAGCCCTCAACATAACCCTAACCCTAGGTAAAAATCGGAACCCTAACCGGATCTCTAACCCTAGCTCTCAACATAACCCTAACACTAGGTCCAATCGGAACCCTAACGGGATTTCTAACCCTAGCCTTCAACATAACCCTAACCCTAGGTCCAATCGGAACCCTAACCGGATCTCTATACCTAGCCCTCAACATAACCCTAACCCTAGGTCCAATCGGAACCCTAACCGGATCTGTATACCTAGCCCTCAACATAACCCTAAACCTATGTCCAATCGGAATCCTAACAGGATCTCTACCCCTCGCCCTCAACATAACCCTAACCCTAGGTCCAATCGGAACCCTAACCGGATCTCTAACCCTAGCCCACAACATAACCCTAACCTTAGGTCCAATCGGAACCCTAACCGGATCTGTGTACCTAGCCCTCAACATAACCCTAACCCTAGGTGCAATCGGAACCCCAACCGGAACTCTAACCCTAGCCCTCAACATAACCCTAACCCTAGGTCCAATTGGAAGACTAACCGGATCTCTAACCCTAGCCCTCAACGTAACCCTAACCCTAGGTCCAATCGGAACCCTAACCGGATCTCTAACCCTAGCTCTCAACATAACCCTAACCCTAGGTCCAATCGGAACCCTAACCGGATATCTAACCCAGCCCGCAACATAACCCTAACCCTAGGTCCAATCGGAACCCTAAACGGATATCTAAACCTAGCCCTCAACATAACCCTAACCCTAGGTCCAATCGGAAGCCTAACCGGATATCTAACCCTGGCCCTCTACATAACCCTAACTCTAGGTCCAATCGGAACCCTAACCGGATCTGTGTACCTAGACCTCAACATAACCCTAACCCTAGGTCCAATCGGAACCCTAACCGGATCTGTATACCTAGCCCTCAACATAACCCTAACCCTAGGTCCAATCGGAACCCTAACAGGATCTCTAACCCTAGCCCTCAACATAACCCTAACCCTAGGTTCAATCGTATCCCTAACCGGATCTCTAACGCTAGCCCTCAACATAACCCTAACCCTAGGTCCAATCGGAACCCTAACCGGATCTGTATACCTCGCCCTCAACATAACCCTAACCCTAGGTCCAATCGGAACCCTAACCGGATCTCTAACCCTAGCACTCAACCTAACCCTAACCCTAGCTCCAATCGCAACCCTAACCGGATCTCTAACCCTAGCCCTCAACATAACCCTAACCCTAGGTTCAATCGTATCCCTAACCGGATCTCTAACGCTAGCCCTCAACATAACCCTAACCCTAGGTCCAATCGGAACCCTAACCGGATCTGTATACCTAGCCCTCAACATAACCCTAACCCTAGGTCCAATCGGAACCGTAACCGGAACTCTAACCCTAGCCCTCAACATAACCCGAACCCTAGGTCCAATCGGAACCCTAAACGGATATCTAACCCTAGCCCACAACATAACCCTAACCCTAGGTCCAATCGGAATCCTAAACGGATTTCTAAACGTAGCCATCAACATAATCCTAACCCTAGGTCCAATCGGAACCCTAACCGGATCTGTATACATAGCCCTCAACATAACACTAACCCTAGGTCCAATCGGAACCCTAACCGGATCTGTATACCTAGCCCTCAACACAACCCTAACCCTAGGTCCAATCGGAACCCTAACCGGATCTCTAACCCTAGCCCACAACATAACCCTAACCCTAGGTCCAATCGGAACCCTAACCGGATCTGTGTACCTAGCCCTCAACATAACCCTAACCCTAGGTCCAATCGGAACCCCAACGGGGAACTCTAACCCTAGCCCTCAACATAACCCTAACCCTAGGTCCAATCGGAAGCCTAACCGGATCTCTAACCCTATCCCTCAACGTAACCCTAACCCTAGGTCCAATCGGAACCCTAACCGGATCTCTAACCCTAGCTCTCAACATAACCCTAACCCTAGCTCCAATCGGAACCCTAAACGGATCTGTGTACCTAGACTTCAACATAACCCTAACCCTAGGTCCAATCGGAACCCTAACCGGATCTGTATACCTAGCCCTCAACATAACCCTAACCCTAGGTCCAATCGGAACCCTAACCGGATCTCTAACCCTAGCCCTCAACATAACCCTAACCCTAGGTTCAATCGTATCCCTAACCGGATCTCTAACGCTAGCCCTCAACATAACCCTAACCCTAGGTCCAATCGGAACCCTAACCGGATCTCTAACCCTAGCCCTCAACCTAACCCTAACCCTAGGTCCAATCGCAACCCTAACCGGATCTCTAACCCTAGCCCTCAACATAACCCTAACCCTAGGTTCAATCGTATCCCTAACCGGATCTCTAACGCTAGCCCTCAACATAACCCTAACCCTAGGTCCAATCGGAACCCTAAACGAATATCTAAACCTAGCCCTCAACATAACCCTAACCCTAGGTCCAATCGGAACCCTAACCGGATCTGTGTACCTAGACCTAAACATAACCCTAAACCTAGGTCCAATCGGAACCATAACCGGATCTGTATACCTAGCCCTCAACATAACCCTAACCCTAGGTCCAATCGGAACCCTAACAGGATCTCTAACCCTAGCCCTCAACATAACCCTAACCCTAGGTTCAATCGTATCCCTAACCGGATCTCTAACGCTAGCCCTCAACATAACCCTAACCCTAGGTCCAATCGGAACCCTAACCGGATCTGTATACCTAGCCCTCAACATAACCCTAACCCTAGGTCCAATCGGAACCCTAACCGGATCTCTAACCCTAGCCCTCAACATAACCCTAACCCTAAGTCCAATCGGAACCGTAACCGGAACTCTAACCCTAGCCCTCAACATAACCCTAACCCTAGGTCCAATCGGAACTCTAAACGGATATCTAACCCTAGCCCTCAACATAACCCTAACCCTAGGTCCAATCGGAACCCTAACCGGATCTGTATACCTAGCCCTCAACATAACACTAACCCTAGGTCCAATCGGAACCCTAACAGGATCTGTATACCTAGCCCTCAACATAACCCTAACCCTAGGTTCAATCGGAACCCTAACCGGATCTATGTACCTAGCCCTCAACATAACCCTAACCCTAGGTCCAATCGGAACCCCAACCGGAACTCTAACCCTAGCCCTCAACATAACCCTAACCCTAGGTCCAATCGGAACCCTAACCGGATCTCTAACCCTAGCTCTCAACATAACCCTAACCCTAGGTCCAATCGGAACCCTAACCGGATCTGTGTACCTAGACCTCAACATAACCCTAACCCTAGGTCCAATCGGAACCCTAACCGGTTCTGTATACCTAGCCCTCAACATAACCCTAACCCTAGGTCCAATCGGATCCCTAACAGGATCTCTAACCCTAGCCCTCAACATAACCCTAACCCTAGGTTCAATCGTATCCATAACCGGATCTCTAACGCTAGCCCTCAACATAACCCTAACCCTAGGTCCAATCGGAACCCTAACCGGATCTGTATACCTAGCCTTCAACATAACCCTAACCCTAGGTCCAATCGGAACCCTAACCGAATCTCTAACCCTATCCCTCAACCTAACCCTAACCCTAGGTCCAATCGCAACCCTAACCGGATCTCTAACCCTAGCCCTCAACATAACCCTAACCCTAGGTTCAATCGTATCCCTAACCGGATCTCTAAAGCTAGCCCTCAACATAACCCTAACCCTACGTCCAATCGGAACCCTAAACGGATATCTAAACCTAGCCCTCAACATAACCCTAACCCTAGGTCCAATCGGAACCCTAACCGGATATCTAACCCTGGCCCTCTACATAACCCTAACCCTAGGTCCAATCGGAACCCTAACCGGATCTGTGTACCTAGACCTCAACATAACCCTAACCCTAGGTCCAATCGGAACCCTAACCGGATCTGTATACCTAGCCCTCAACATAACCCTAACCCTAGGTCCAATCGGAACCCTAACCGGATCTCTAACCCTAGCCCTCAACATAACCCTAACCCTAGGTTCAATCGTATCCCTAACCGGATCTCTAACGCTAGCCCTCAACATAACCCTAACCCTAGGTCCAATCGGAACCCTAACCGGATCTGTATACCTCGCCCTCAACATAACCCTAACCCTAGGTCCAATCGGAACCCTAACCGGATCTCTAACCCTAGCCCTCAACCTAACCCTAACCCTAGGTCCAATCGCAACCCTAACCGGATCTCTAACCCTAGCCCTCAACATAACCCTAACCCTAGGTTCAATCGTATCCCTAACCGGATCTCTAACGCTAGCCCTCAACATAACCCTAACCCTAGGTCCAATCGGAACCCTAACCGGATCTGTATACCTAGCCCTCAACATAACCCTAACCCTAGGTCCAATCGGAACCCTAACCGGATCTGTGTACCTAGACCTCAACATAACCCTAACCCTAGGTCCAATCGGAACCCTAACCAGATCTGTATACCTAGCCCTCAACATAACCCTAACCCTAGGTCCAATCGGAACCCTAACAGGATCTCTAACCCTAGCCCTCAACATAACCCTAACCCTAGGTTCAATCGTATCCCTAACCGGAACTCTAACCCTAGCCCTCAACATAACCCTAACCCTAGGTCCAATCGGAACCCTAACCGGATCTGTATAACTAGCCCTCAACATAACCCTAACCCTAGGTCCAATCGGAACCCTAACCGGATCTCTAACCCTAGCCCTCAATCTAACCCTAACCCTAGGTCCAATCGCAACCCTAACCGGATCTCTAACCCTAGCCCTCAACATAACCCTAACCCTAGGTTCAATCGTATCCCTAACCGGATCTCTAACGCTAGCCCTCAACATAACCCTAACCCTAGGTCCAATCGGAACCCTAAACGGATATCTAAACCTAGCCCTCAACATAACCCTTACCCTAGGTTCAATCGCAACCCTAACCGGATCTCTAACCCTAGCCCTCAACATAACCCTAACCCTAGGTTCAATCGTATCCCTAACCGGATCTCTAACGCTAGCCCTCAACATAACCCTAACCCTAGGTCCAATCGGAACCCTAACCGGATCTGTATACCTAGCCCTCAACATAACCCTAACCCTAGGTCCAATCGGAACCCTAACCGGATCTCTAACCCTAGCCCTCAACCTAACCCTAACCCTAGGTCCAATCGCAACCCTAACCGGATCTCTAACCCTAGCCCTCAACATAACCCTAACCCTAGGTCCAATCGGAACCCTAAACGGATATCTAACCCTAGCCCTCAACATAACCCTAACCCTAGGTCCAATCGGAACCCTAACCGGATCTGTATACCTAGCCCTCAACATAACACTAACCCTAGGTCCAATCGGAACCCTAACCGGATCTGTATACCTAGCCCTCAACATAACCCTAACCCTAGGTCCAATCGGAACCCTAACCGGATCTGTGTACCTAGCCCTCAACATAACCCTAACCCTAGGTCCAATCGGAACCCCAACCGGAACTCTAACCCTAGCCCTCAACATAACCCTAACCCTAGGTCCAATCGGAAGCCTAACCGGATCTCTAACCCTAGCCCTCAACGTAACCCTAACCCTAGGTCCAATCGGAACCCTAACCGGATCTCTAACCCTAGCTCTCAACATAACCCTAACCCTAGGTCCAATCGGAACCCTAACCAGATCTGTGTACCTAGACCTCAACATAACCCTAACCCTAGGTCCAATCGGAACCCTAACCGGATCTGTATACCTAGCCCTCAACATAACCCTAACCCTAGGTCCAATCGGATCCCTAACAGGATCTCTAACCCTAGCCCTCAACATAACCCTAACCCTAGGTTCAATCGTATCCATAACCGGATCTCTAACGCTAGCCCTCAACATAACCCTAACCCTAGGTCCAATCGGAACCCTAACCGGATCTGTATACCTAGCCCTCAACATAACCCTAACCCTAGGTCCAATCGGAACCCTAACCGGATCTCTAACCCTAGCCCTCAACCTAACCCTAACCCTAGGTCCAATCGCAACCCTAACCGGATCTCTAACCCTAGCCCTCAACATAACCCTAACCCTAGGTCCAATCGGAACCCTAAAAGGATTTCTAACCGTAGCCATCAACATAATCCTAACCCTAGGTCCAATCGGAACCCTAACCGGATCTGTATACCTGGCCCTCAACATAACACTAACCCTAGGTCCAATCGGAACCCTAACCGGATCTGTATACCTAGCCCTCAACATAACCCTAACCCTAGGTCCAATCGGAACCCTAACCGGATCTCTAACCCTAGCCCACAACATAACCCTAACCCTAGGTCCAATCGGAACCCTAACCGGATCTGTGTACCTAGCCCTCAACATAACCCTAAGCCTAGGTCCAATCGGAACCCCAACCGGAACTCTAACCCTAGCCCTCAACATAACCCTAACCCTAGGTCCAATCGGAACCCTAACCGGATCTCTAACCCTAGCCCTCAATCTAACCCTAACCCTAGGTCCAATCGCAACCCTAACCGGATCTCTAACCCTAGCCCTCAACATAACCCTAACCCTAGGTTCAATCGTATCCCTAACCGGATCTCTAACGCTAGCCCTCAACATAACCCTAACCCTAGGTCCAATCGGAACCCTAAACGGATATCTAAACCTAGCCCTCAACATAACCCTTACCCTAGGTTCAATCGCAACCCTAACCGGATCTCTAACCCTAGCCCTCAACATAACCCTAACCCTAGGTTCAATCGTATCCCTAACCGGATCTCTAACGCTAGCCCTCAACATAACCCTAACCCTAGGTCCAATCGGAACCCTAACCGGATCTGTATACCTAGCCCTCAACATAACCCTAACCCTAGGTCCAATCGGAACCCTAACCGGATCTCTAACCCTAGCCCTCAACCTAACCCTAACCCTAGGTGCAATCGCAACCCTAACCGGATCTCTAACCCTAGCCCTCAACATAACCCTAACCCTAGGTCCAATCGGAACCCTAAACGGATATCTAACCCTAGCCCTCAACATAACCCTAACCCTAGGTCCAATCGGAACCCTAACCGGATCTGTATACCTAGCCCTCAACATAACACTAACCCTAGGTCCAATCGGAACCCTAACCGGATCTGTATACCTAGCCCTCAACATAACCCTAACCCTAGGTCCAATCGGAACCCTAACCGGATCTGTGTACCTAGCCCTCAACATAACCCTAACCCTAGGTCCAATCGGAACCCCAACCGGAACTCTAACCCTAGCCCTCAACATAACCCTAACCCTAGGTCCAATCGGAAGCCTAACCGGATCTCTAACCCTAGCCCTCAACGTAACCCTAACCCTAGGTCCAATCGGAACCCTAACCGGATCTCTAACCCTAGCTCTCAACATAACCCTAACCCTAGGTCCAATCGGAACCCTAACCAGATCTGTGTACCTAGACCTCAACATAACCCTAACCCTAGGTCCAATCGGAACCCTAACCGGATCTGTATACCTAGCCCTCAACATAACCCTAACCCTAGGTCCAATCGGATCCCTAACAGGATCTCTAACCCTAGCCCTCAACATAACCCTAACCCTAGGTTCAATCGTATCCATAACCGGATCTCTAACGCTAGCCCTCAACATAACCCTAACCCTAGGTCCAATCGGAACCCTAACCGGATCTGTATACCTAGCCCTCAACATAACCCTAACCCTAGGTCCAATCGGAACCCTAACCGGATCTCTAACCCTAGCCCTCAACCTAACCCTAACCCTAGGTCCAATCGCAACCCTAACCGGATCTCTAACCCTAGCCCTCAACATAACCCTAACCCTAGGTCCAATCGGAACCCTAAAAGGATTTCTAACCGTAGCCATCAACATAATCCTAACCCTAGGTCCAATCGGAACCCTAACCGGATCTGTATACCTGGCCCTCAACATAACACTAACCCTAGGTCCAATCGGAACCCTAACCGGATCTGTATACCTAGCCCTCAACATAACCCTAACCCTAGGTCCAATCGGAACCCTAACCGGATCTCTAACCCTAGCCCACAACATAACCCTAACCCTAGGTCCAATCGGAACCCTAACCGGATCTGTGTACCTAGCCCTCAACATAACCCTAAGCCTAGGTCCAATCGGAACCCCAACCGGAACTCTAACCCTAGCCCTCAACATAACTTTAACCCTAGGTCCAATCGGAAGCCTAACCGGATCTCTAACCCTAGCCCTCAACGTAACCCTAACCCTAGGTCCAATCGGAACCCTAACCGGATCTCTAACCCTAGCTCTCAACATAACCCTAACCCTAGGTCCAATCGGAACCCTAACCGGATCTGTGTACCTAGACCTCAACATAACCCTAACCCTAGGTCCAATCGGAACCCTAACCGGATCTGTATACCTAGCCCTCAACATAACCCTAACTCTAGGTCCAATCGGAACCCTAACAGGATCTCTAACCCTAGCCCTCAACATAACCCTAACCCTAGATTCAATCGTATCCCTAACCGGATCTCTAACGCTAGCCCTCAACATAACCCTAACCCTAGGTCCAATCGGAACCCTAACCGGATCTGTATACCTAGCCCTCAACATAACCCTAACCCTAGGTCCAATCGGAACCCTAACCGGATCTCTAACCCTAGCCCTCAACCTAACCCTAACCCTAGGTCCAATCGCAACCCTAACCGGATCTCTAACCCTAGCCCGCAACATAACCCTAACCCGAGGTCCAATCGGAACCCTAACCGGATCTCTACCCCTCGCCCGCAACATAACCCTAACCCGAGGTCCAATCGGAACCCTAACCGGATCTCTACCCCTCGCCCGCAACATAACCCTAACCCGAGGTCCAATCGGAACCCTAACCGGATCTCTACATCTCGCCCTCAACATAACCCTAAACCTTGGTCCAATCGGAACCCTAACCGGATATCTAACACTAGCCCTCAACATAACCCTAACCCTAGGTAAAAATCGGAACCCTAACCGGATCTCTAACCCTAGCTCTCAACATAACCCTAACACTAGGTCCAATCGGAACCCTAACGGGATTTCTAACCCTAGCCTTCAACATAACCCTAACCCTAGGTCCAATCGGAACCCTAACCGGATCTCTATACCTAGCCCTCAACATAACCCTAACCCTAGGTCCAATCGGAACCCTAACCGGATCTGTATACCTAGCCCTCAACATAACCCTAAACCTATGTCCAATCGGAATCCTAACAGGATCTCTACCCCTCGCCCTCAACATAACCCTAACCCTAGGTCCAATCGGAACCCTAACCGGATCTCTAACCCTAGCCCACAACATAACCCTAACCCTAGGTCCAATCGGAACCCTAACCGGATCTGTGTACCTAGCCCTCAACATAACCCTAACCCTAGGTGCAATCGGAACCCCAACCGGAACTCTAACCCTAGCCCTCAACATAACCCTAACCCTAGGTCCAATTGGAAGACTAACCGGATCTCTAACCCTAGCCCTCAACGTAACCCTAACCCTAGGTCCAATCGGAACCCTAACCGGATCTCTAACCCTAGCTCTCAACATAACCCTAACCCTAGGTCCAATCGGAACCCTAACCGGATATCTAACCCAGCCCGCAACATAACCCTAACCCTAGGTCCAATCGGAACCCTAAACGGATATCTAAACCTAGCCCTCAACATAACCCTAACCCTAGATCCAATCGGAACCCTAACCGGATATCTAACCCTGGCCCTCTACATAACCCTAACTCTAGGTCCAATCGGAACCCTAACCGGATCTGTGTACCTAGACCTCAACATAACCCTAACCCTAGGTCCAATCGGAACCCTAACCGGATCTGTATACCTAGCCCTCAACATAACCCTAACCCTAGGTCCAATCGGAACCCTAACAGGATCTCTAACCCTAGCCCTCAACATAACCCTAACCCTAGGTTCAATCGTATCCCTAACCGGATCTCTAACGCTAGCCCTCAACATAACCCTAACCCTAGGTCCAATCGGAACCCTAACCGGATCTGTATACCTCGCCCTCAACATAACCCTAACCCTAGGTCCAATCGGAACCGTAACCGGAACTCTAACCCTAGCCCTCAACATAACCCGAACCCTAGGTCCAATCGGAACCCTAAACGGATATCTAACCCTAGCCCACAACATAACCGTAACCCTAGGTCCAATCGGAATCCTAAACGGATTTCTAAACGTAGCCATCAACATAATCCTAACCCTAGGTCCAATCGGAACCCTAACCGGATCTGTATACATAGCCCTCAACATAACACTAACCCTAGGTCCAATCGGAACCCTAACCGGATCTGTATACCTAGCCCTCAACACAACCCTAACCCTAGGTCCAATCGGAACCCTAACCGGATCTCTAACCCTAGCCCACAACATAACCCTAACCCTAGGTCCAATCGGAACCCTAACCGGATCTGTGTACCTAGCCCTCAACATAACCCTAACCCTAGGTCCAATCGGAACCCCAACGGGGAACTCTAACCCTAGCCCTCAACATAACCCTAACCCTAGGTCCAATCGGAAGCCTAACCGGATCTCTAACCCTATCCCTCAACGTAACCCTAACCCTAGGTCCAATCGGAACCCTAACCGGATCTCTAACCCTAGCTCTCAACATAACCCTAACCCTAGCTCCAATCGGAACCCTAAACGGATCTGTGTACCTAGACTTCAACATAACCCTAACCCTAGGTCCAATCGGAACCCTAACCGGATCTGTATACCTAGCCCTCAACATAACCCTAACCCTAGGTCCAATCGGAACCCTAACCGGATCTCTAACCCTAGCCCTCAACATAACCCTAACCCTAGGTTCAATCGTATCCCTAACCGGATCTCTAACGCTAGCCCTCAACATAACCCTAACCCTAGGTCCAATCGCAACCCTAACCGGATCTCTAACCCTAGCCCTCAACATAACCCTAACCCTAGGTCCAATCGCAACCCTAACCGGATCTCTAACCCTAGCCCTCAACATAACCCTAACCCTAGGTTCAATCGTATCCCTAACCGGATCTCTAACGCTAGCCCTCAACATAACCCTAACCCTAGGTCCAATCGGAACCCTAAACGAATATCTAAACATAGCCCTCAACATAACCCTAACCCTAGGTCCAATCGGAACCCTAACCGGATATCTAACCCTGGCCCTCTACATAACCCTAACCCTAGGTCCAATCGGAACCCTAACCGGATCTGTGTACCTAGACCTAAACATAACCCTAAACCTAGGTCCAATCGGAACCATAACCGGATCTGTATACCTAGCCCTCAACATAACCCTAACCCTAGGTCCAATCGGAACCCTAACAGGATCTCTAACCCTAGCCCTCAACATAACCCTAACCCTAGGTTCAATCGTATCCCTAACCGGATCTCTAACGCTAGCCCTCAACATAACCCTAACCCTAGGTCCAATCGGAACCCTAACCGGATCTGTATACCTCGCCCTCAACATAACCCTAACCCTAGGTCCAATCGGAACCCTAACCGGATCTCTAACCCTAGCCCTCAACCTAACCCTAACCCTAGGTCCAATCGCAACCCTAACCGGATCTCTAACCCTAGCCCTCAACATAACCCTAACCCTAGGTTCAATCGTATCCCTAACCGGATGTCTAACGCTAGCCCTCAACATAACCCTAACCCTAGGTCCAATCGGAACCCTAACCGGATCTGTATACCTAGCCCTCAACATAACCCTAACCCTAGGTCCAATCGGAACCCTAACCGGATCTGTGTACCTAGACCTCAACATAACCCTAACCCTAGGTCCAATCGGAACCCTAACCAGATCTGTATACCTAGCCCTCAACATAACCCTAACCCTAGGTCCAATCGGAACCCTAACAGGATCTCTAACCCTAGCCCTCAACATAACCCTAACCCTAGGTTCAATCGTATCCCTAACCGGAACTCTAACCCTAGCCCTCAACATAACCCTAACCCTAGGTCCAATCGGAACCCTAACCGGATCTGTATAACTAGCCCTCAACATAACCCTAACCCTAGGTCCAATCGGAACCCTAACCGGATCTCTAACCCTAGCCCTCAATCTAACCCTAACCCTAGGTCCAATCGCAACCCTAACCGGATCTCTAACCCTAGCCCTCAACATAACCCTAACCCTAGGTTCAATCGTATCCCTAACCGGATCTCTAACGCTAGCCCTCAACATAACCCTAACCCTAGGTCCAATCGGAACCCTAAACGGATATCTAAACCTAGCCCTCAACATAACCCTTACCCTAGGTTCAATCGCAACCCTAACCGGATCTCTAACCCTAGCCCTCAACATAACCCTAACCCTAGGTTCAATCGTATCCCTAACCGGATCTCTAACGCTAGCCCTCAACATAACCCTAACCCTAGGTCCAATCGGAACCCTAACCGGATCTGTTTACCTAGCCCTCAACATAACCCTAACCCTAGGTCCAATCGGAACCCTAACCGGATCTCTAACCCTAGCCCTCAACCTAACCCTAACCCTAGGTGCAATCGCAACCCTAACCGGATCTCTAACCCTAGCCCTCAACATAACCCTAACCCTAGGTCCAATCGGAACCCTAAACGGATATCTAACCCTAGCCCTCAACATAACCCTAACCCTAGGTCCAATCGGAACCCTAACCGGATCTGTATACCTAGCCCTCAACATAACACTAACCCTAGGTCCAATCGGAACCCTAACCGGATCTGTATACCTAGCCCTCAACATAACCCTAACCCTAGGTCCAATCGGAACCCTAACCGGATCTGTGTACCTAGCCCTCAACATAACCCTAACCCTAGGTCCAATCGGAACCCCAACCGGAACTCTAACCCTAGCCCTCAACATAACCCTAACCCTAGGTCCAATCGGAAGCCTAACCGGATCTCTAACCCTAGCCCTCAACGTAACCCTAACCCTAGGTCCAATCGGAACCCTAACCGGATCTCTAACCCTAGCTCTCAACATAACCCTAACCCTAGGTCCAATCGGAACCCTAACCAGATCTGTGTACCTAGACCTCAACATAACCCTAACCCTAGGTCCAATCGGAACCCTAACCGGATCTGTATACCTAGCCCTCAACATAACCCTAACCCTAGGTCCAATCGGATCCCTAACAGGATCTCTAACCCTAGCCCTCAACATAACCCTAACCCTAGGTTCAATCGTATCCATAACCGGATCTCTAACGCTAGCCCTCAACATAACCCTAACCCTAGGTCCAATCGGAACCCTAACCGGATCTGTATACCTAGCCCTCAACATAACCCTAACCCTAGGTCCAATCGGAACCCTAACCGGATCTCTAACCCTAGCCCTCAACCTAACCCTAACCCTAGGTCCAATCGCAACCCTAACCGGATCTCTAACCCTAGCCCTCAACATAACCCTAACCCTAGGTCCAATCGGAACCGTAACCCGATCTCTAACCCTAGGACTCAACATAACCCTAACCGGAGGTCCAATCGGAACTCTAACCGGATCTCTAACCCTAGCCCTCAACATAACCCTAACCCTAGGTCCAATCAAAACCCTAACTGGATCTCTAACCCTAGCCCTCAATATAACCCTAACCCTAGGTCCAATCGGAACACTAACCGGATCTCTAACCCTAGCCCTCAACGTAACCCTAACCCTAGGTCCAATCGGAACAGTAAACGGATATCTAACCCTATCCCTCAACATAACTCTAACCCTGGGTCCAATCGGAAACCTAACCGGATCTCTAACCCTCGCCCTCAACATAACCCTAACCCTAGGTCCAATCGGAACCTTAACCGGATCTCTACTCCTCGCCCTCAACATAACCCTAACCCTAGTTCCAATCGGAACCCTAGCCGGTTCTCTACCCCTCGCCCTAAACATAACCCTAACCCTAGGTCCAATCAGAACCCTAACCAGATCTCTAACCCTCGCCCTCAACATAACCCTAACCCTAGGTCCAATCGGAACACTAACCGGATATCTAACCCTAGCCCTCAACATAAGCCTAACCCTAGGTCCAATCGGAACCCTAAACGGATATCTAACCATAGCCCTCAACATAACCCTAACCCTAGGTACAATCGGAACCCTACCAGGATCTCTACCCCTCGCCCTCAACATAACCCTAACCCTAGGTCCAATCAGAACCCTAACCGGATCTCTATCCCTAGCCCTCAACATAATCATAACCCTAGGTCCAATCGGAACCCTAAACGGATATCTAACCCTAGCCCTCAACATAACCCTAACACTAGGTCCAATCGGAACCCTAAACGGATACCTAACCCTAGCCCTCAACATAACCCTAACCCTAGGTCCAATCGGAACGCTAACCGGATATCTAACCCTAGCCCTCTACATAACACTAACCCTAGTTTCAATCGGAACCCTAACAGGATCTCTAACCCAGCCCGCAACATAACCCTAACCCTAGGTCCAATCGGAACCCTAACCGGATCCCTACCCCTCGCCCTCAACATAACCCTAACCCGAGGTCCAATCGGAACCCTAACCGGATCTCTACCACTCGCCCTCAACATAACGCTAAAACTTGGTCCAAACGGAACCCTAACCGGATATCTAACACTAGCCCTCAACATAACCCTAACCCTAGGTCCAATCGGAACCCTAACCGGATCTCTAACCCTAGCCCTCAACATAACCCTAACCCTAGGTCCAATCGGAATCCTAACCGGATCTCTAACCCTAGCCCTCAACATAACCCTAACCCTAGGTCCAATGAAAACACTAACTGGATCTCTAACCCTAGCCCTCAACATAACCCTAACCCTAGGTCCAATCGGAACCCCAACCGGATCTCTAACCCTAGCTCTCAACATAACCCTAACCCTAGGTCCAATCAGTACCCTAACCGGATCTCTAACCCTAGCCCTCAACATAAACCTAACCCTACGTCCAATCGGAACCCTAACCGGATTTCTAACCCTAGCCTTCAACATAACCCTAACCCTAGGTCCAATCGGAACCCTAACCGGATCTGTATACCTAGCCCTCAACATAACCCTAACCCTAGGTCCAATCCGAACCCTAACCGGATCTGTATACCTAGCCCTCAACATAACCCTAACCCTAGGTCCAATCGGAACCCTAACCGGATCTGTGTACCTAGACCTCAACATAACCCTAACCCTAGGTCCTATCGGAACCCTAACCGGATCTCTAACCCTAGTCCTCAACATAACCCTAACCCTAGGTCCAATCGGAACCCTAAACGGATATCTAACCCTAGCCCTCAACATAAGCCTAACCCTAGGTCCAATCGGAACCCTAAACGGATATCTAACCATAGCCCTCAACATAACCCTAACCCTAGGTACAATCGGAACCCTAACAGGAACTCTACCCCTCGCCCTCAACGTAACCCTAACCCTAGGTCCAATCAGAACCCTAATCGGATCTCTATCCCTAGCCCTCAACATAATCATAACCCTAGGTCCAATCGGAACCCTAAACGGATATCTAACCCTAGCCCTCAACATAACCCTAACCCTAGGTCCAATCGGAACGCTAACCGCATATCTAACCCTAGCCCTCTACATAACACTAACCCTAGTTTCAATCGGAACCCTAACAGGAACTCTAACCCAGCCCGCAACATAACCCTAACCCTAGGTCCAATCGGAACCCTAACCGGATCTCTACCCCTCGCCCTCAACATAACCCTAACCCGAGGTCCAATCGGAACCCTAACCGGATCTCTACCACTCGCCCTCAACATAACGCTAAAACTTGGTCCAAACGGAACCCTAACCGGATATCTAACACTAGCCCTCAACATAACCCTAACCCTAGGTCCAATCGGAATCCTAACCGGATCTCTAACCCTAGCCCTCAACATAACCCTAACCCTAGGTCCAATGAAAACACTAACTGGATCTCTAACCCTAGCCCTCAACATAACCCTAACCCTAGGTCCAATCGGAAACCCAACCGGATCTCTAACCCTAGCTCTCAACATAACCCTAACCCTAGGTCCAATCAGTACCCTAACCGGATCTCTAACCCTAGCCCTCAACATAAACCTAACCCTACATCCAATCGGAACCCTAACCGGATTTCTAACCCTAGCCTTCAACATAACCCTAACCCTAGGTCCAATCGAAACCCTAACCGGATCTGTATACCTAGCCCTCAACATAACCCTCACCCTAGGTCCAGTCGGAACCCTAACCGGATCTGTATACCTAGCCCTCAACATAACCCTAACCCTAGGTCCAATCGGAACCCTAACCGGATCTGTGTACCTAGACCTCAACATAACCCTGACCCTAGGTCCTATCGGAACCCTAACCGGATCTCTAACCCTAGCCCTCAACATAACCCTAACCCTAGGTCCAATCGGAACCCTAACCGGATCTCTAACCCTAGCCCTCAACATAACCCTAACCCTAGGTCCAATCGGAACCCTAACCGGATCTGTATACCTAGCCCTCAACATAACCCTAACCCTAGGTCCAATCGGAACCCTAACCGGATCTCTAATCCTAGCCCTCAACATAACCCTAACCCTAGGTCCAATCGGAACCCTAACCGGATCTCTAACCCTAGCCCTCAACGTAACCCTAACCCTAGGTCCAATCGGAACAGTAAACGAATATCTAACCCTAGCCCTCAACATAACCCGAACCCTTGGTCCAATCGGAAACCTAACCGGATCTCTAATCCTCGCCCTCAACATAACCCTAACCCTAGGTCCAATCGGAACCCTAGCCGGTTCTCTACCCCTCGCCCTCAACATAACCCTAACCCTAGGTCCAATCGGAACCCTAACCGGATCTGTATACCTAGCCCTCAACATAACCCTAACCCTAGGTCCAATCGGAACCCTAACAGGATCTCTACCGCTCGCCCTCAATCTAGCCCTAACCCTAGGTCCAATCGCAACCCTAACCGGATCACTAACCCTAGCCTTCAACATAACCCTAACCCTAGGTTCAATCGTATCCCTAACCGGATCTCTAACGCTAGCCCTCAACATAACCCTAACCCTAGGTCCAATCGGAACCCTAACCGGATCTCTAACCCTAGCTCTCAACATAACCCTAACCCTAGGTCCAATCAGTACCCTAACCGGATCTCTAACCCTAGCCCTCAACATAAACCTAACCCTACGTCCAATTGGAACCCTAACCGGATTTCTAACCCTAGCCTTCAACATAACCCTAACCCTAGGTCCAATCGGAACCCTAATCGGATCTGTGTACCTAGCCCTCAACATAACCCTAACCCTAGGTCCAATCGGAACACTAACCGGATCTCTAACCCTAGCCCTCAACATAACCCTAACCCTAGGTCCAATCGGAACCCTAAACGGATATCTAACCCTAGCCCTCAACATAAGCCTAACCCTAGGTCCAATCGGAACCCTAAACGGATATCTAACCATAGCCCTCAACATAACCCTAACCCTAGGTACAATCGGAACCCTACCAGGATCTCTACCCCTCGCCCTCAACATAACCCTAACCCTAGGTCCAATCAGAACCCTAACCGGATCTCTATCCCTAGCCCTCAACATAATCATAACCCTAGGTCCAATCGGAACCCTAAACGGATATCTAACCCTAGCACTCAACATAACCCTAACACTAGGTCCAATCGGAACCCTAAACGGATACCTAACCCTAGCCCTCAACATAACCCTAACCCTAGGTCCAATCGGAACGCTAACCGGATATCTAACCCTAGCCCTCTACATAACACTAACCCTAGTTTCAATCGGAACCCTAACAGGATCTCTAACCCAGCCCGCAACATAACCCTAACCCTAGGTCCAATCGGAACCCTAACCGGATCCCTACCCCTCGCCCTCAACATAACCCTAACCCGAGGTCCAATCGGAACCCTAACCGGATCTCTACCACTCGCCCTCAACATAACGCTAAAACTTGGTCCAAACGGAACCCTAACCGGATATCTAACACTAGCCCTCAACATAACCCTAACCCTAGGTCCAATCGGAACCCTAACCGGATCTCTAACCCTAGCCCTCAACATAACCCTAACCCTAGGTCCAATCGGAATCCTTACCGGATCTCTAACCCTAGCCCTCAACATAACCCTAACCCTAGGTCCAATCGGAATCCTAACCGGATCTCTAACCCTAGCCCTCAACATAACCCTAACCCTAGGTCCAATGAAAACACTAACTGGATCTCTAACCCTAGCCCTCAACATAACCCTAACCCTAGGTCCAATCGGAACCCCAACCGGATCTCTAACCCTAGCTCTAAACATAACCCTAACCCTAGGTCCAATCAGTACCCTAACCGGATCTCTAACCCTAGCCCTCAACATAAACCTAACCCTACATCCAATCGGAACCCTAACCGGATTTCTAACCCTATCCTTCAACATAACCCTAACCCTAGGTCCAATCGAAACCCTAACCGGATCTGTATACCTATTCCTCAACATAACCCTCACCCTAGGTCCAGTCGGAACCCTAACCGGATATCTAACACTAGCCCTCAACATAACCCTAACCCTAGGTAAAAATCGGAACCCTAACCGGATCTCTAACCCTAGCTCTCAACATAACCCTAACCCTAGGTCCAATCTGAACCCTAACCGGATCTCTAACCCTAGCCCTCAACATAACCCTAACACTAGGTCCAATCGGAACCGTAACGGGATTTCTAACCCTAGCCTTCAACATAACCCTAACCCTAGGTCCAATCGGAACCCTAACCGGATCTGTATACCTAGCCCTCAACATAACCCTAACCCTAGGTCCAATCGGAACCCTAACCGGATCTGTATACCTAGCCCTCAACATAACCCTAAACCTATGTCCAATCGGAATCCTAACAGGATCTCTACCCCTCGCCCTCAACATAACCCTAACCCTAGGTCCAATCGGAACCCTAACCCGATCTCTAAACCTAGCCCTCAACATAACCCTAACCCTGGGTCCAATCGGAACCCTAACCGGATCTCTAACCCTAGCCCTCAACATAACCCTAACCCTGGGTCCAATCGGAACCCTAACCGGATATGTGTACCTAGCCCTAAACATAACCCTAACCCTTGGTCCAAACGGAACCCCAAGCGGATCTCTAACCTTAGCCCTCAACATAACCCTAACCCTGGGTCCAATCGGAACACTAACCGGATCTGTGTACCTAGCCCTAAACATAACCCTAACCCTTGGTCCAATCGGAACCCCAAGCGGATCTCTAACCCTAGCCCTCAACATAACCCTAACCCTAGGTCCAATCGGAACCCTAAACGGATATCTAACCCTAGCCCTCAAAATAACCCTAACCCTAGGTCCAATGAAAACACTAACCGGATCTCTAAACCTAGCTCTCAACATAACCCTAACCCTAGGTCCAATCGGAACCCTAACCGGATATCTAACCCTAGCCCTCTACATAACCCTAACCCTAGTTCCAATCGGGCCCTAACAGGATCTCTAACCCAGCCCGCAACATAACCCTAACCGTAGGTCCAATCGGAACCCTAAACGGATATCTAAACCTAGCCCTCAACATAACCCTAACCCTAGGTCCAATAGGAACCCTAACCGGATATCTAACCCTGGCCCTCTACATAACCCTAACCCTAGGTCCAGTCGGAACCCTAACCGGATCTGTGTACCTAGACCTCAACATAACCCTAACCCTAGGTCCAATCGGAACCCTAACCGGATCTGTATACCTAGCCCTCAACATAACCCTAACCCTAGGTCCAATCGGAACCCTAATCGGATCTCTAACCCTAGCCCTCAACCTAACCCTAACCCTAGGTCCAATCGGAACCCTAAACGGATATCTAAACCTAGCCCTCAACATAACCCTAACCCTAGGTCCAATAGGAACCCTAACCGGATATCTAACCCTGGCCCTCTACATAACCCTAACCCTAGGTCCAATCGGAACCCTAAACGGATCTGTGTACCTAGACCTCAACATAACCCTAACCCTAGGTCCAATCGGAACCCTAACCGGATCTGTATACCTAGCCCTCAACATAACCCTAACCCTAGGTCCAATCGGAACCCTAATCGGATCTCTAACCCTAGCCCTCAACCTAACCCTAACCCTAGGTCCAATCGGAACCCTAAACGGATATCTAAACCTAGCCCTCAACATAACCCTAACCCTAGGTCCAATAGGAACCCTAACCGGATATCTAACCCTGGCCCTCTACATAACCCTAACCCTAGGTCCAATCGGAACCCTAACCGGATCTGTGTACCTAGACCTCAACATAACCCTAACCCTAGGTCCAATCGGAACCCTAACCGGATCTGTATACCTAGCCCTCAACATAACCCTAACCCTAGGTCCAATCGGAACCCTAATCGGATCTCTAACCCTAGCCCTCAACCTAACCCTAACCCTAGGTCCAATCGGAACCCTAAACGGATACCTAACCCTAGCCCTCAACATAACCCTAACACTAGGTCCAATCGGAACCCTAAACGGATACCTAACCCTAGCCCTCAACATAACCCTAACCCTAGGTCCAATCGGAACGCTAACCGGATATCTAACCCTAGCCCTCTACATAACACTAACCCTAGTTTCAATCG
The DNA here is from genome assembly GCF_054644295.1 of Miniopterus natalensis. Lineage (NCBI taxonomy): Eukaryota > Metazoa > Chordata > Mammalia > Chiroptera > Miniopteridae > Miniopterus > Miniopterus natalensis. The sequence goes on from NW_028269988.1 coordinate 397,390, forward strand.
GAACCCTAACAGGATCTCTAACCCAGCGCGCAACATAACCCTAACCCTAGGTCCAATCGGAACCCTAACCGGATCCCTACCCCTCGCCCTCAACATAACCCTAACCCGAGGTCCAATCGGAACCCTAACCGGATCTCTACCACTCGCCCTCAACATAACGCTAAAACTTGGTCCAAACGGAACCCTAACCGGATATCTAACACTAGCCCTCAACATAACCCTAACCCTAGGTCCAATCGGAACCCTAACCGGATCTCTAACCCTAGCCCTCAACATAACCCTAACCCTAGGTCCAATCGGAATCCTAACCGGATCTCTAACCCTAGCCCTCAACATAACCCTAACCCTAGGTCCAATGAAAACACTAACTGGATCTCTAACCCTAGCCCTCAACATAACCCTAACCCTAGGTCCAATCGGAACCCCAACCGGATCTCTAAGCCTAGCTCTCAACATAACCATAACCCTAGGTCCAATCAGTACCCTAACCGAATCTCTAACCCTAGCCCTCAACATAAACCTAACCCTACGTCCAATCGGAACCCTAACCGGATTTCTAACCCTAGCCTTCAACATAACCCTAACCCTAGGTCCAATCGGAACCCTAACCGGATCTGTATACCTAGCCCTCAACATAACCCTAACCCTAGGTCCAATCGGAACCCTAACCGGATCTGTATACCTAGCCCTCAACATAACCCTAACCCTAGGTCCAATCGGAACCCTAACCGGATCTGTGTACCTAGACCTCAACATAACCCTAACCCTAGGTCCTATCGGAACCCTAACCGGATCTCTAACCCTAGTCCTCAACATAACCCTAACCCTAGGTCCAATCGGAACCCTAAACGGATATCTAACCCTAGCCCTCAACATAAGCCTAACCCTAGGTCCAATCGGAACCCTTAACGGATATCTAACCATAGCCCTCAACATAACCCTAACCCTAGGTACAATCGGAACCCTAACAGGAACTCTACCCCTCGCCCTCAACATAACCCTAACCCTAGGTCCAATCAGAACCCTAACCGGATCTCTATCCCTAGCCCTCAACATAATCATAACCCTAGGTCCAATCGGAACCCTAAACGGATATCTAACCCTAGCCCTCAACATAACCCTAACCCTAGGTCCAATCGGAACCCTAAACGGATATCTAACCCTAGCCCTCAACATAACCCTAACCCTAGGTCCAATCGGAACGCTAACCGGATATCTAACCCTAGCCCTCTACATAACACTAACCCTAGTTTCAATCGGAACCCTAACAGGATCTCTAACCCAGCCCGCAACATAACCCTAACCCTAGGTCCAATCGGAACCCTAACCGGATCTCTACCCCTCGCCCTCAACATAACCCTAACCCGAGGTCCAATCGGAACCCTAACCGGATCTCTACCACTCGCCCTCAACATAACGCTAAAACTTGGTCCAAACGGAACCCTAACCGGATATCTAACACTAGCCCTCAACATAACCCTAACCCTAGGTCCAATCGGAACCCTAACCGGATCTCTAACCCTAGCCCTCAACATAACCCTAACCCTAGGTCCAATCGGAATCCTAACCGGATCTCTAACCCTAGCCCTCAACATAACCCTAACCCTAGGTCCAATCGGAATCCTAACCGGATCTCTAACCCTAGCCCTCAACATAACCCTAACCCTAGGTCCAATGAAAACACTAACTGGATCTCTAACCCTAGCCCTCAACATAACCCTAACCCTAGGTCCAATCGGAACCCCAACCGGATCTCTAACCCTAGCTCTCAACATAACCCTAACCCTAGGTCCAATCAGTACCCTAACCGGATCTCTAACCCTAGCCCTCAACATAAACCTAACCCTACATCCAATCGGAACCCTAACCGGATTTCTAACCCTAGCCTTCAACATAACCCTAAACCTAGGTCCAATCGAAACCCTAACCGGATCTGTATACCTAGCCCTCAACATAATCCTCACCCTAGGTCCAGTCGGAACCCTAACCGGATCTGTATACCTAGCCCTCAACATAACCCTAACCCTAGGTCCAATCGGAACCCTAACCGGATCTGTGTACCTAGACCTCAACATAACCCTGACCCTAGGTCCTATCGGAACCCTAACCGGATCTCTAACCCTAGCCCTCAACATAACCCTAACCCTAGGTCCAATCGGAACCCTAACCGGATCTCTAACCCTAGCCCTCAACATAACCCTAACCCTAGGTCCAATCGGAACCCTAACCGGATCTGTATACCTAGCCCTCAACATAACCCTCACCCTAGGTCCAGTCGGAACCCTAACCGGATCTGTATACCTAGCCCTCAACATAACCCTAACCCTAGGTCCAATCGGAACCCTAACCGGATCTGTGTACCTAGACCTCAACATAACCCTGACCCTAGGTCCTATCGGAACCCTAACCCCGTCTCTAACCCTAGCCCTCAACATAACCCTAACCCTAGGTCCAATCGGAACCCTAACCGGATCTCTAACCCTAGCCCTCAACATAACCCTAACCCTAGGTCCAATCGGAACCCTAACCGGATCTGTATACCTAGCCCTCAACATAACCCTAACCCTAGGTCCAATCGGAACCCTAACCGGATCTCTAACCCTAGCTCTCAACTTAACCCTAACCCTAGGTCCAATCGGAACCCTAACCGGATCTCTAACCCTAGCCCTCAACGTAACCCTAACCCTAGGTCCAATCGGAACCCTAACCGGATTTCTAACCCTAGCCTTCAACATAACCCTAACCCTAGGTCCAATCGGAACCCTAATCGGATCTGTGTACCTAGCCCTCAACATAACCCTAACCCTAGGTCCAATCGGAACCCCAACCGGATCTCTAACCCTAGCCCTCAACATAACCCTAACCCTAGGTCCAATCGGAAGCCTAACCGGATCTCTAACCCTAGCCCTCAACATAACCCTAACCCTAGGTCCAATCGGAACCCTAACCGGATCTCTAACCCTAGCCCTCAACATAACCCTAACCCTAGGTCCAATCGGAACCCTAACCGGAATTCTAACCCTAGCCCTCAAAATAACCCTAACCCTAGGTCCAATCGGAACCCTAACAGGATCTCTACCCCTCGCCCTCAACCTAGCCCTAACCCTAGGTCCAATCGCAACCCTAACCGGATCTCTAACCCTAGCCCTCAACATAACCCTAACCCTATTTTCAATCGGAACCCTAAACGGATATCTAACCATAGCCCTCAACATAACCCTAACCCTAGGTCCAATCGGAACCCTAACCGGATCTCTAACCCTAGCTCTCAACATAACCCTAACCCTAGGTCCAATCAGTACCCTAACCGGATCTCTAACCCTAGCCCTCAACATAAACCTAACCCTACGTCCAATTGGAACCCTAACCGGATTTCTAACCCTAGCCTTCAACATAACCCTAACCCTAGGTCCAATCGGAACCCTAATCGGATCTGTGTACCTAGCCCTCAACATAACCCTAACCCTAGGTCCAATCGGAACCCTAACCGGATCTCTAACCCTAGCTCTCAACGTAACCCTAACCCTAGGTCCAATCTGAACCCTAACCGGAACTCTAACCCTAGCCCTCAAAATAACCCTAACCCTAGGTCCAATCGGAACCCTAAGCAGATCTCTATCCCTAGCGCTCAACATATCACTAACCCTAGGTCCAATCGGAACCCTAAACGGATATCTAACCCTAGCCCTCAACATAACCCTAACCCTAGGTCCAATCGGAACCCTAAACGGATATCTAACCCTAGCCCTCAACATAACCCTAACCCTAGGTCCGATCGGAACCCTGACCGGATCTCTAACCCTAGCCCTCAACATAACCCTAACCCTAGGTTCAATCGTATCCCTAACCGGATCTCTAACGCTAGCCCTCAACATAACCCTAACCCTAGGTCCAATCGGAACCCTAACCGGATCTGTATACCTAGCCCTCAACATAACCCTAACCCTAGGTTCAATCGGAACCCTAACAGGATCTTTAACCCTAGCCCTCAACATAACCCTAACCCTAGGTCCAATCGGAACCCTAACCGGATCTGTGTACCTAGACCTCAACATAACCCTAACCCTAGGTCCAATCGGAACCCTAACCGGATCTGTATACCTAGCCCTCAAAATAACCCTAACCCTAGGTCCAATCGGAACCCTAACAGGATCTTTAACCCTAGCCCTCAACATAACCCTAACCCTAGGGCCAATCGGAACCCTAACCGGATCTGTGTACCTAGCCCTCAACATAACCCTAACCCTAGGTCCAATCGGAACCCTAACCGGATCTCTAACCCTAGCCCTCAACATAACCCTAACCCTAGGTCCAATCGGAACCGTAACCCGATCTCTAACCCTAGGACTCAACATAACCCTAACCGGAGGTCCAATCGGAACTCTAACCGGATCTCTAACCCTAGCCCTCAACATAACCCTAACCCTAGGTCCAATCAAAACCCTAACTGGATCTCTAACCCTAGCCCTCAATATAACGCTAACCCAGGTCCAATCGGAACACTAACCGGATCTCTAACCCTAGCCCTCAACGTAATCCTAACCCTAGGTCCAATCGGAACAGTAAACGGATATCTAACCCTATCCCTCAACATAACTCTAACCCTGGGTCCAATCGGAAACCTAACCGGATCTCTAACCCTCGCCCTCAACATAACCCTAATCCTAGGTCCAATCGGAACCTTAACCGGATCTCTACTCCTCGCCCTCAACATAACCCTAACCCTAGTTCCAATCGGAACCCTAGCCGGTTCTCTACCCCTCGCCCTAAACATAACCCTAACCCTAGGTCCAATCGGAACCCTAACCAGATCTCTAACCCTCGCCCTCAACATAACCCTAACCCTAGGTCCAATCGGAACACTAACCGGATATCTAACCCTAGCCCTCAACATAAGCCTAACCCTAGGTCCAATCGGAACCCTAAACGGATATCTAACCATAGCCCTCAACATAACCCTAACCCTAGTTTCAATCGGAACCCTAACAGGATCTCTAACCCAGCCCGCAACATAACCCTAACCCTAGGTCCAATCGGAACCCTAACCGGATCCCTACCCCTCGCCCTCAACATAACCCTAACCCGAGGTCCAATCGGAACCCTAACCGGATCTCTACCACTCGCCCTCAACATAACGCTAAAACTTGGTCCAAACGGAACCCTAACCGGATATCTAACACTAGCCCTCAACATAACCCTAACCCTAGGTCCAATCGGAATCCTAACCGGATATCTAACCCTAGCCCTCTACATAACCCTAACCCTAGGTCCAATCGGAACCCTAACCTGATCTGTGTACCTAGACCTCAACATAACCCTAACCCTAGGTCCAATCGGAACCCTAACCGGATCTGTATACCTAGCCCTCAACATAACCCTAACCCTAGGTCCAATCGGAACCCTAACAGGATCTCTACCCCTCGCCCTCAACCTAGCCCTAACCCTAGGTCCAATCGCAACCCTAACCGGATCTCTAACCCTAGCCTTCAACATAACCCTAACCCTAGGTTCAATCGTATCCCTAACCGGATCTCTAACGCTAGCCCTCAACATAACCCTAACCCTAGGTCCAATCGGAACCCTAACCGGATCTCTAACCCTAGCTCTCAACATAACCCTAACCCTAGGTCCAATCAGTACCCTAACCGGATCTCTAACCCTAGCCCTCAACATAAACCTAACCCTACGTCCAATTGGAACCCTAACCGGATTTCTAACCCTAGCCTTCAACATAACCCTAACCCTAGGTCCAATCGGAACCCTAATCGGATCTGTGTACCTAGCCCTCAACATAACCCTAACCCTAGGTCCAATCGGAACACTAACCGGATCTCTAACCCTAGCCCTCAACATAACCCTAACCCTAGGTCCAATCGGAACCCTAAACGGATATCTAACCCTAGCCCTCAACATAAGCCTAACCCTAGGTCCAATCGGAACCCTAAACGGATATCTAACCATAGCCCTCAACATAACCCTAACCCTAGGTACAATCGGAACCCTACCAGGATCTCTACCCCTCGCCCTCAACATAACCCTAACCCTAGGTCCAATCAGAACCCTAACCGGATCTCTATCCCTAGCCCTCAACATAATCATAACCCTAGGTCGAATCGGAACCCTAAACGGATATCTAACCCTAGCACTCAACATAACCCTAACACTAGGTCCAATCGGAACCCTAAACGGATACCTAACCCTAGCCCTCAACATAACCCTACCCCTAGGTCCAATCGGAACGCTAACCGGATATCTAACCCTAGCCCTCTACATAACACTAACCCTAGTTTCAATCGGAACCCTAACAGGATCTCTAACCCAGCCCGCAACATAACCCTAACCCTAGGTCCAATCGGAACCCTAACCGGATCCCTACCCCTCGCCCTCAACATAACCCTAACCCGAGGTCCAATCGGAACCCTAACCGGATCTCTACCACTCGCCCTCAACATAACGCTAAAACTTGGTCCAAACGGAACCCTAACCGGATATCTAACACTAGCCCTCAACATAACCCTAACCCTAGGTCCAATCGGAACCCTAACCGGATCTCTAACCCAAGCCCTCAACATAACCCTAAGCCTAGGTCCAATCGGAATCCTAACCGGATCTCTAACCCTAGCCCTCAACATAACCCTAACCCTAGGTCCAATCGGAATCCTAACCGGATCTCTAACCCTAGCCCTCAACATAACCCTAACCCTAGGTCCAATGAAAACACTAACTGGATCTCTAACCCTAGCCCTCAACATAACCCTAACCCTAGGTCCAATCGGAACCCCAACCGGATCTCTAACCCTAGCTCTAAACATAACCCTAACCCTAGGTCCAATCAGTACCCTAACCGGAACTCTAACCCTAGCCCTCAACATAAACCTAACCCTACATCCAATCGGAACCCTAACCGGATTTCTAACCCTATCCTTCAATATAACCCTAACCCTAGGTCCAATCGAAACCCTAACCGGATCTGTATACCTAGCCCTCAACATAACCCTCACCCTAGGTCCAGTCGGAACCCTAACCGGATCTGTATACCTAGCCCTCAACATAACCCTAACCCTAGGTCCAATCGGAACCCTAACCGGATCTGTGTACCTAGACCTCAACATAACCCTAACCCTAGGTTCAATCGGAACCCTAAACGGATATCTAACCATAGCCCTCAACATAACCCTAACCCTAGGTACAATCGGAACCCTACCAGGATCTCTACCCCTCGCCCTCAACATAACCCTAACCCTAGGTCCAATCAGAACCCTAACCGGATCTCTATCCCTAGCCCTCAACATAATCATAACCCTAGGTCCAATCGGAACCCTAAACGGATACCTAACCCTAGCCCTCAACATAACCCTAACCCTAGGTCCAATCGGAACGCTAACCGGATATCTAACCCTAGCCCTCTACATAACACTAACCCTAGTTTCAATCGGAACCCTAACAGGATCTCTAACCCAGCGCGCAACATAACCCTAACCCTAGGTCCAATCGGAACCCTAACCGGATCCCTACCCCTCGCCCTCAACATAACCCTAACCCGAGGTCCAATCGGAACCCTAACCGGATCTCTACCACTCGCCCTCAACATAACGCTAAAACTTGGTCCAAACGGAACCCTAACCGGATATCTAACACTAGCCCTCAAAATAACCCTAACCCTAGGTCCAATCGGAACCCTAACCGGATCTCTAACCCTAGCCCTCAACATAACCCTAACCCTAGGTCCAATCGGAATCCTAACCGGATCTCTAACCCTAGCGCTCAACATAACCCTAACCCTAGGTCCAATGAAAACACTAACTGGATCTCTAACCCTAGCCCTCAACATAACCCTAACCCTAGGTCCAATCGGAACCCCAACCGGATCTCTAAGCCTAGCTCTCAACATAACCATAACCCTAGGTCCAATCAGTACCCTAACCGGATCTCTAACCCTAGCCCTCAACATAAACCTAACCCTACGTCCAATCGGAACCCTAACCGGATTTCTAACCCTAGCCTTCAACATAACCCTAACCCTAGGTCCAATCGGAACCCTAACCGGATCTGTATACCTAGCCCTCAACATAACCCTAACCCTAGGTCCAATCGGAACCCTAACCGGATCTGTATACCTAGCCCTCAACATAACCCTAACCCTAGGTCCAATCGGAACCCTAACCGGATCTGTGTACCTAGACCTCAACATAACCCTAACCCTAAGTCCTATCGGAACCCTAACCGGATCTCTAACCCTAGTCCTCAACATAACCCTAACCCTAGGTCCAATCGGAACCCTAAACGGATATCTAACCCTAGCCCTCAACATAAGCCTAACCCTAGGTCCAATCGGAACCCTAAACGGATATCTAACCATAGCCCTCAACATAACCCTAACCCTAGGTACAATCGGAACCCTAACAGGAACTCTACCCCTCGCCCTCAACATAACCCTAACCCTAGGTCCAATCAGAACCCTAACCGGATCTCTATCCCTAGCCCTCAACATAATCATAACCCTAGGTCCAATCGGAACCCTAAACGGATATCTAACCCTAGCCCTCAACATAACCCTAACCCTAGGTCCAATCGGAACCCTAAACGGATATCTAACCCTAGCCCTCAACATAACCCTAACCCTAGGTCCAATCGGAACGCTAACAGGATATCTAACCCTAGCCCTCTACATAACACTAACCCTAGTTTCAATCGGAACCCTAACAGGATCTCTAACACAGCCCGCAACATAACCCTAACCCTAGGTCCAATCGGAACCCTAACCGGATCTCTACCCCTCGACCTCAACATAACCCTAACCCGAGGTCCAATCGGAACCCTAACCGGATCTCTACCACTCGCCCTCAACATAACGCTAAAACTTGGTCCAAACGGAACCCTAACCGGATATCTAACACTAGCCCTCAACATAACCCTAACCCTAGGTCCAATCGGAACCCTAACCGGATCTCTAACCGTAGCCCTCAACATAACCCTAACCCTAGGTCCAATCGGAATCCTAACCGGATCTCTAACCCTAGCCCTCAACATAACCCTAACCCTAGGTCCAATCGGAATCCTAACCGGATCTCTAACCCTAGCCCTCAACATAACCCTAACCCTAGGTCCAATGAAAACACTAACTGGATCTCTAACCCTAAACCTCAACATAACCCTAACCCTAGGTCCAATCGGAACCCCAACCGGATCTCTAACCCTAGCTCTCAACATAACCCTAACCCTAGGTCCAATCAGTACCCTAACCGGATCTCTAACCCTAGCCCTCAACATAAACCTAACCCTACATCCAATCGGAACCCTAACCGGATTTCTAACCCTAGCCTTCAACATAACCCTAAACCTAGGTCCAATCGAAACCCTAACCGGATCTGTATACCTAGCCCTCAACATAATCCTCACCCTAGGTCCAGTCGGAACCCTAACCGGATCTGTATACCTAGCCCTCAACATAACCCTAACCCTAGGTCCAAACGGAACCCTAACCGGATCTGTGTACCTAGACCTCAACATAACCCTGACCCTAGGTCCTATCGGAACCCTAACCGGATCTCTAACCCTAGCCCTCAACATAACCCTAACCCTAGGTCCAATCGGAACCCTAACCGGATCTCTAACCCTAGCCCTCAACATAACCCTAACCCTAGGTCCAATCGGAACCCTAACCGGATCTGTATACCTAGCCCTCAACATAACCCTCACCCTAGGTCCAGTCGGAACCCTAACCGGATCTGTATACCTAGCCCTCAACATAACCCTAACCCTAGGTCCAATCGGAACCCTAACCGGATCTGTGTACCTAGACCTCAACATAACCCTGACCCTAGGTCCTATCGGAACCCTAACCCCGTCTCTAACCCTAGCCCTCAACATAACCCTAACCCTAGGTCCAATCGGAACCCTAACCGGATCTCTAACCCTAGCCCTCAACATAACCCTAACCCTAGGTCCAATCGGAACCCTAACCGGATCTGTATACGTAGCCCTCAACATAACCCTAACCCTAGGTCCAATCGGAACCCTAACCGGATCTCTAACCCTAGCTCTCAACTTAACCCTAACCCTAGGTCCAATCGGAACCCTAACCGGATCTCTAACCCTAGCCCTCAACGTAACCCTAACCCTAGGTCCAATCGGAACCCTAACCGGATTTCTAACCCTAGCCTTCAACATAACCCTAACCCTAGGTCCAATCGGAACCCTAATCGGATCTGTGTACCTAGCCCTCAACATAACCCTAACCCTAGGTCCAATAGGAACCCCAACCGGATCTCTAACCCTAGCCCTCAACATAACCCTAACCCTAGGTCCAATCGGAAGCCTAACCGGATCTCTAACCCTAGCCCTCAACATAACCCTAACCCTAGGTCCAATCGGAACCCTAACCGGATCTCTAACCCTAGCCCTCAACATAACCCTAACCCTAGGTCCAATCGGAACCCTAACCGGAATTCTAACCCTAGCCCTCAAAATAACCCTAACCCTAGGTCCAATCGGAACCCTAACAGGATCTCTACCCCTCGCCCTCAACCTAGCCCTAACCCTAGGTCCAATCGCAACCCTAACCGGATCTCTAACCCTAGCCCTCAACATAACCCTAACCCTATTTTCAATCGGAACCCTAAACGGATATCTAACCATAGCCCTCAACATAACCCTAACCCTAGGTCCAATCGGAACCCTAACCGGATCTCTAACCCTAGCTCTCAACATAACCCTAACCCTAGGTCCAATCAGTACCCTAACCGGATCTCTAACCCTAGCCCTCAACATAAACCTAACCCTACGTCCAATTGGAACCCTAACCGGATTTCTAACCCTAGCCTTCAACATAACCCTAACCCTAGGTCCAATCGGAACCCTAATCGGATCTGTGTACCTAGCCCTCAACATAACCCTAACCCTAGGTCCAATCGGAACACTAACCGGATCTCTAACCCTAGCCCTCAACATAACCCTAACCCTAGGTCCAATCGGAACCCTAAACGGATATCTAACCCTAGCCCTCAACATAAGCCTAACCCTAGGTCCAATCGGAACGCTAAACGGATATCTAACCATAGCCCTCAACATAACCCTAACCCTAGGTACAATCGGAACCCTACCAGGATCTCTACCCTCGCCCTCAACATAACCCTAACCCTAGGTCCAATCAGAACCCTAACCGGATCTCTATCCCTAGCCCTCAACATAATCATAACCCTAGGTCCAATCGGAACCCTAAACGGATACCTAACCCTAGCCCTCAACATAACCCTAACCTTAGGTCCAATCGGAACGCTAACCGGATATCTAACCCTAGCCCTCTACATAACACTAACCCTAGTTTCAATCGGAACCCTAACAGGATCTCTAACCCAGCCCGCAACATAACCCTAACCCTAGGTCCAATCGGAACCCTAACCGGATCCCTACCCCTCGCCCTCAACATAACCCTAACCCGAGGTCCAATCGGAACCCTAACCGGATCTCTACCACTCGCCCTCAACATAACGCTAAAACTTGGTCCAAACGGAACCCTAACCGGATATCTAACACTAGCCCTCAACATAACCCTAACCCTAGGTCCAATCGGAACCCTAACCGGATCTCTAACCCTAGCCCTCAACATAACCCTAACCCTAGGTCCAATCGGAATCCTAACCGGATCTCTAACCCTAGCCCTCAACATAACCCTAACCCTAGGTCCAATGAAAACACTAACTGGATCTCTAACCCTAGCCCTCAACATAACCCTAACCCTAGGTCCAATCGGAACCCCAACCGGATCTCTAACCCTAGCTCTCAACATAACCCTAACCCTAGGTCCAATCAGTACCCTAACCGGATCTCTAACCCTAGCCCTCAACATAAACCTAACCCTACGTCCAATCGGAACCCTAACCGGAGTTCTAACCCTAGCCTTCAACATAACCCTAACCCTAGGTCCAATCGGAACCCTAACCGGATCTGTATACCTAGCCCTCAACATAACCCTAACCCTAGGTCCAATCGGAACCCTAACCGGATCTGTATACCTAGCCCTCAACATAACCCTAACCCTAGGTCCAATCGGAACCCTAACCGGATCTGTGTACCTAGACCTCAACATAACCCTAACCCTAGGTCCTATCGGAACCCTAACCGGATCTCTAACCCTAGTCCTCAACATAACCCTAACCCTAGGTCCAATCGGAACCCTAAACGGATATCTAACCCTAGCCCTCAACATAAGCCTAACCCTAGGACCAATCGGAACCCTAAACGGATATCTAACCATAGCCCTCAACATAACCCTAACCCTAGGTACAATCGGAACCCTAACAGGAACTCTACCCCTCGCCCTCAACATAACCCTAACCCTAGGTCCAATCAGAACCCTAACCGGATCTCTATCCCTAGCCCTCAACATAATCATAACCCTAGGTCCAATCGGAACCCTAAACGGATATCTAACCCTAGCCCTCAACATAACCCTAACCCTAGGTCCAATCGGAACCCTAAACGGATATCTAACCCTAGCCCTCAACATAACCCTAACCCTAGGTCCAATCGGAACGCTAACCGGATATCTAACCCTAGCCCTCTACATAACACTAACCCTAGTTTCAATCGGAACCCTAACAGGATCTCTAACCCAGCCCGCAACATAACCCTAACCCTAGGTCCAATCGGAACCCTAACCGGATCTCTACCCCTCGCCCTCAACATAACCCTAACCCGAGGTCCAATCGGAACCCTAACCGGATCTCTACCACTCGCCCTCAACATAACGCTAAAACTTGGTCCAAACGGAACCCTAACCGGATATCTAACACTAGCCCTCAACATAACCCTAACCCTAGGTCCAATCGGAACCCTAACCGGATCTCTAACCCTAGCCCTCAACATAACCCTAACCCTAGGTCCAATCGGAATCCTAACCGGATCTCTAACCCTAGCCCTCAACATAACCCTAACCCTAGGTCCAATGAAAACACTAACTGGATCTCTATCCCTAGCCCTCAACATAACCCTAACCCTAGGTCCAATCGGAACCCCAACCGGATCTCTAACCCTAGCTCTCAACATAACCCTAAACCTAGGTCCAATCAGTACCCTAACCGGATCTCTAACCCTAGCCCTCAACATAAACCTAACCCTACATCCAATCGGAACCCTAACCGGATTTCTAACCCTAGCCTTCAACATAACCCTAACCCTAGGTCCAATCGAAACCCTAACCGGATCTGTATACCTAGCCCTCAACATAACCCTCACCCTAGGTCCAGTCGGAACCCTAACCGGATCTGTATACCTAGCCCTCAACATAACCCTAACCCTAGGTCCAATCGGAACCCTAACCGGATCTGTGTACCTAGACCTCAACATAACCCTGACCCTAGGTCCTATCGGAACCCTAACCGGATATCTAACCCTAGCCCTCAACATAACCCTAATCCTAGGTCCAATCGGAACCCTAACCGGATCTCTAACCCTAGCCCTCAACATAACACTAACCCTAGGTCCAATCGGAACCCTAACCGGATCTGTATACCTAGCCCTCAACATAACCCTAACCCTAGGTCCAATCGGAACCCTAACCGGATCTCTAACCCTAGCCCTCAACATAACCCTAACCCTAGGTCCAATCGGAACCCTAACCGGATCTCTAACCCTAGCCTTCAACGTAACCCTAACCCTAGGTCCAATCGGAACAGTAAACGAATATCTAACCCTAGCCCTCAACATAACCCGAACCCTTGGTCCAATCGGAAACCTAACCGATCTCTAAACCTCGCCCTCAACATAACCCTAACCCTAGGTCCAATCGGAACCCTAGTCGGTTCTCTACCCCTCGCCCTCAACATAACCCTAACCCTAGGTCCAATCGGAACCCTAACCGGATATCTAACCCTAGCCCTCTACATAACCCTAACCCTAGGTCCAATCGGAACCCTAACCTGATCTGTGTACCTAGACCTCAACATAACCCTAACCCTAGGTCCAATTGGAACCCTAACCGGATCTGTATACCTAGCCCTCAACATAACCCTAACCCTAGGTCCAATCGGAACCCTAACAGGATCTCTACCCCTCGCCCTCAACCTAGCCCTAACCCTAGGTCCAATCGCAACCCTAACCGGATCTCTAACCCTATCCCTCAACATAATCCTAACCCTAGGTCCAATCGGAACCCTAACCGGATCTCTAACCCTAGCTCTCAACATAACCCTAACCCTAGGTCCAATCAGTACCCTAACCGGATCTCTAACCCTAGCCCTCAACATAAACCTAACCCTACGTCCAATTGGAACCCTAACCGGATTTCTAACCCTAGCCTTCAACATAACCCTAACCCTAGGTCCAATCGGAACCCTAATCGGATCTGTGTACCTAGCCCTCAACATAACCCTAACCCTAGGTCCAATCGGAACCCCAACCGGATCTCTAACCCTAGCCCTCAACATAACCCTAACCGTAGGTCCAATCGGAAGCCTAACCGGATCTCTAACTCTAGCCCTCAACATAACCCTAACCCTAGGTCCAATCGGAACCCTAACCGGATCTCTAACCCTAGCCCTCAACATAACCCTAACCCTAGGTCCAATCGGAACCCTAACCGGAACTCTAACCCTAGCCCTCAAAATAACCCTAACCCTAGGTCCAATCGGAACCCTAAGCGGATCTCTAACCCTAGCGCTCAACATATCACTAACCCTAGGTCCAATCGGAACCCTAAACGGATATCTAAACCTAGCCCTCAACATAACTCTAACCCTATGTCCAATCGGAACCCTAACCGGATATTTAACCCTAGCCCTCAACATAAGCCTAACCCTAGGTCCAATCGGAACCCTAACCGGATATCTAACCCTAGCCCTCAACATAACCCTAACCCTAGTTCCAATCGGAACCCTAACAGGATCTCTACCCCAGCCCTCAACATAACCCTAACCCTAGTTCCAATCGGAACCCTAACAGGATCTCTACCCCAGCCCTCAACATAACCCTAACCCGAGGTCCAATCGGAACCCTAACCGGATCTCTACATCTCGCCCTCAACCTAACCCTAAACCTTGGTCCAATCGGAACCCTAACCGGATATCTAACACTAGCCCTCAACATAACCCTAACACTAGGTCCAATCGGAACCGTAACGGGATTTCTAACCCTAGCCTTCAACATAACCCTAACCCTAGGTCCAATCGGAACCCTAACCGGATCTGTATACCTAGCCCTCAACATAACCCTAACCCTAGGTCCAATCGGAACCCTAACCGGATCTGTATACCTAGCCCTCAACATAACCCTAAACCTATGTCCAATCGGAATCCTAACAGGATCTCTACCCCTCGCCCTCAACATAACCCTAACCCTAGGTCCAATCGGAACCCTAACCCGATCTCTAAACCTAGTCCTCAACATAACCCTAACCCTGGGTCCAATCGGAACCCTAACCGGATCTCTAACCCTAGCCCTCAACATAAGCCTAACCCTGGGTCCAATCGGAACCCTAACCGGATATGTGTACCTAGCCCTAAACATAACCCTAACCCTTGGTCCAATCGGAACCCCAAGCGGATCTCTAACCCTAGCCCTCAACATAACCCTAACCCTGGGTCCAATCGGAACACTAACCGGATCTGTGTACCTAGCCCTAAACATAACCCTAACCCTTGGTCCAATCGGAACCCCAAGCGGATCTCTAACCCTAGCCCTCAACATAACCCTAACCCTAGGTCCAATCGGAACCCTAAACGGATATCTAACCCTAGCCCTCAACATAACCCTAACCCTAGGTCCAATCGGAACCCTAAACGGATTTCTAACCGTAGCCATCAACATAACCCTAACCCTAGGTCCAATCGGAACCCTAACCGGAACTGTATACCTAGCCCTCAACATAACACTAACCCTAGGTCCAATCGGAACCCTAACCGGATCTGTATACCTAGCCCTCAACATAACCCTAACCCTAGGTCCAATCGGAACCCTAACCGGATCTCTAACCCTAGCCCTCAACATAAACCTAACCCTACATCCAATCGGAACCCTAACCGGATTTCTAACCCTAGCCTTCAACATAACCCTAAACCTAGGTCCAATCGAAACCCTAACCGGATCTGTATACCTAGCCCTCAACATAATCCTCACCCTAGGTCCAGTCGGAACCCTAACCGGATCTGTATACCTAGCCCTCAACATAACCCTAACCCTAGGTCCAAACGGAACCCTAACCGGATCTGTGTACCTAGACCTCAACATAACCCTGACCCTAGGTCCTATCGGAACCCTAACCGGATCTCTAACCCTAGCCCTCAACATAACCCTAACCCTAGGTCCAATCGGAACCCTAACCGGATCTCTAACCCTAGCCCTCAACATAACCCTAACCCTAGGTCCAATCGGAACCCTAACCGGATCTGTATACCTAGCCCTCAACATAACCCTCACCCTAGGTCCAGTCGGAACCCTAACCGGATCTGTATACCTAGCCCTCAACATAACCCTAACCCTAGGTCCAATCGGAACCCTAACCGGATCTGTGTACCTAGACCTCAACATAACCCTGACCCTAGGTCCTATCGGAACCCTAACCCCGTCTCTAACCCTAGCCCTCAACATAACCCTAACCCTAGGTCCAATCGGAACCCTAACCGGATCTCTAACCCTAGCCCTCAACATAACCCTAACCCTAGGTCCAATCGGAACCCTAACCGGATCTGTATACGTAGCCCTCAACATAACCCTAACCCTAGGTCCAATCGGAACCCTAACCGGATCTCTAACCCTAGCTGTCAACTTAACCCTAACCCTAGGTCCAATCGGAACCCTAACCGGATCTCTAACCCTAGCCCTCAACGTAACCCTAACCCTAGGTCCAATCGGAACCCTAACCGGATTTCTAACCCTAGCCTTCAACATAACCCTAACCCTAGGTCCAATCGGAACCCTAATCGGATCTGTGTACCTAGCCCTCAACATAACCCTAACCCTAGGTCCAATAGGAACCCCAACCAGATATCTAACCCTAGCCCTCAACATAACCCTAACCCTAGGTCCAATCGGAAGCCTAACCGGATCTCTAACCCTAGCCCTCAACATAACCCTAACCCTAGGTCCAATCGGAACCCTAACCGGATCTCTAACCCTAGCCCTCAACATAACCCTAACCCTAGGTCCAATCGGAACCCTAACCGGAATTCTAACCCTAGCCCTCAAAATAACCCTAACCCTAGGTCCAATCGGAACCCTAACAGGATCTCTACCCCTCGCCCTCAACCTAGCCCTAACCCTAGGTCCAATCGCAACCCTAACCGGATCTCTAACCCTAGCCCTCAACATAACCCTAACCCTATTTTCAATCGGAACCCTAAACGGATATCTAACCATAGCCCTCAACATAACCCTAACCCTAGGTCCAATCGGAACCCTAACCGGATCTCTAACCCTAGCTCTCAACATAACCCTAACCCTAGGTCCAATCAGTACCCTAACCGGATCTCTAACCCTAGCCCTCAACATAAACCTAACCCTACGTCCAATTGGAACCCTAACCGGATTTCTAACCCTAGCCTTCAACATAACCCTAACCCTAGGTCCAATCGGAACCCTAATCGGATCTGTGTACCTAGCCCTCAACATAACCCTAACCCTAGGTCCAATCGGAACACTAACCGGATCTCTAACCCTAGCCCTCAACATAACCCTAACCCTAGGTCCAATCGGAACCCTAAACGGATATCTAACCCTAGCCCTCAACATAAGCCTAACCCTAGGTCCAATCGGAACGCTAAACGGATATCTAACCATAGCCCTCAACATAACCCTAACCCTAGGTACAATCGGAACCCTACCAGGATCTCTACCCTCGCCCTCAACATAACCCTAACCCTAGGTCCAATCAGAACCCTAACCGGATCTCTATCCCTAGCCCTCAACATAATCATAACCCTAGGTCCAATCGGAACCCTAAACGGATACCTAACCCTAGCCCTCAACATAACCCTAACCCTAGGTCCAATCGGAACGCTAACCGGATATCTAACCCTAGCCCTCTACATAACACTAACCCTAGTTTCAATCGGAACCCTAACAGGATCTCTAACCCAGCCCGCAACATAACCCTAACCCTAGGTCCAATCGGAACCCTAACCGGATCCCTACCCCTCGCCCTCAACATAACCCTAACCCGAGGTCCAATCGGAACCCTAACCGGATCTCTACCACTCGCCCTCAACATAACGCTAAAACTTGGTCCAAACGGAACCCTAACCGGATATCTAACACTAGCCCTCAACATAACCCTAACCCTAGGTCCAATCGGAACCCTAACCGGATCTCTAACCCTAGCCCTCAACATAACCCTAACCCTAGGTCCAATCGGAATCCTAACCGGATCTCTAACCCTAGCCCTCAACATAACCCTAACCCTAGGTCCAATGAAAACACTAACTGGATCTCTAACCCTAGCCCTCAACATAACCCTAACCCTAGGTCCAATCGGAACCCCAACCGGATTTCTAACCCTAGCTCTCAACATAACCCTAACCCTAGGTCCAATCAGTACCCTAACCGGATCTCTAACCCTAGCCCTCAACATAAACCTAACCCTACGTCCAATCGGAACCCTAACCGGAGTTCTAACCCTAGCCTTCAACATAACCCTAACCCTAGGTCCAATCGGAACCCTAACCGGATCTGTATACCTAGCCCTCAACATAACCCTAACCCTAGGTCCAATCGGAACCCTAACCGGATCTGTATACCTAGCCCTCAACATAACCCTAACCCTAGGTCCAATCGGAACCCTAACCGGATCTGTGTACCTAGACCTCAACATAACCCTAACCCTAGGTCCTATCGGAACCCTAACCGGATCTCTAACCCTAGTCCTCAACATAACCCTAACCCTAGGTCCAATCGGAACCCTAAACGGATATCTAACCCTAGCCCTCAACATAAGCCTAACCCTAGGACCAATCGGAACCCTAAACGGATATCTAACCATAGCCCTCAACATAACCCTAACCCTAGGTACAATCGGAACCCTAACAGGAACTCTACCCCTCGCCCTCAACATAACCCTAACCCTAGGTCCAATCAGAACCCTAACCGGATCTCTATCCCTAGCCCTCAACATAATCATAACCCTAGGTCCAATCGGAACCCTAAACGGATATCTAACCCTAGCCCTCAACATAACCCTAACCCTAGGTCCAATCGGAACGCTAACCGGATATCTAACCCTAGCCCTCTACATAACACTAACCCTAGTTTCAATCGGAACCCTAACAGGATCTCTAACCCAGCCCGCAACATAACCCTAACCCTAGGTCCAATCGGAACCCTAACCGGATCTCTACCCCTCGCCCTCAACATAACCCTAACCCGAGGTCCAATCGGAACCCTAACCGGATCTCTACCACTCGCCCTCAACATAACGCTAAAACTTGGTCCAAACGGAACCCTAACCGGATATCTAACACTAGCCCTCAACATAACCCTAACCCTAGGTCCAATCGGAACCCTAACCGGATCTCTAACCCTAGCCCTCAACATAACCCTAACCCTAGGTCCAATCGGAATCCTAACCGGATCTCTAACCCTAGCCCTCAACATAACCCTAACCCTAGGTCCAATGAAAACACTAACTGGATCTCTATCCCTAGCCCTCAACATAACCCTAACCCTAGGTCCAATCGGAACCCCAACCGGATCTCTAACCCTAGCTCTCAACATAACCCTAAACCTAGGTCCAATCAGTACCCTAACCGGATCTCTAACCCTAGCCCTCAACATAAACCTAACCCTACATCCAATCGGAACCCTAACCGGATTTCTAACCCTAGCCTTCAACATAACCCTAACCCTAGGTCCAATCGAAACCCTAACCGGATCTGTATACCTAGCCCTCAACATAACCCTCACCCTAGGTCCAGTCGGAACCCTAACCGGATCTGTATACCTAGCCCTCAACATAACCCTAACCCTAGGTCCAATCGGAACCCTAACCGGATCTGTGTACCTAGACCTCAACATAACCCTGACCCTAGGTCCTATCGGAACCCTAACCGGATATCTAACCCTAGCCCTCAACATAACCCTAATCCTAGGTCCAATCGGAACCCTAACCGGATCTCTAACCCTAGCCCTCAACATAACACTAACCCTAGGTCCAATCGGAACCCTAACCGGATCTGTATACCTAGCCCTCAACATAACCCTGACCCTAGGTCCAATCGGAACCCTAACCGGATCTCTAACCCTAGCCCTCAACATAACCCTAACCCTAGGTCCAATCGGAACCCTAACCGGATCTCTAACCCTAGCCTTCAACGTAACCCTAACCCTAGGTCCAATCGGAACAGTAAACGAATATCTAACCCTAGCCCTCAACATAACCCGAACCCTTGGTCCAATCGGAAACCTAACCGGATCTCTAAACCTCGCCCTCAACATAACCCTAACCCTAGGTCCAATCGGAACCCTAGTCGGTTCTCTACCCCTCGCCCTCAACATAACCCTAACCCTAGGTCCAATCGGAACCCTAACCGGATATCTAACCCTAGCCCTCTACATAACCCTAACCCTAGGTCCAATCGGAACCCTAACCTGATCTGTGTACCTAGACCTCAACATAACCCTAACCCTAGGTCCAATTGGAACCCTAACCGGATCTGTATACCTAGCCCTCAACATAACCCTAACCCTAGGTCCAATCGGAACCCTAACAGGATCTCTACCCCTCGCCCTCAACCTAGCCCTAACCCTAGGTCCAATCGCAACCCTAACCGGATCTCTAACCCTATCCCTCAACATAATCCTAACCCTAGGTCCAATCGGAACCCTAACCGGATCTCTAACCCTAGCTCTCAACATAACCCTAACCCTAGGTCCAATCAGTACCCTAACCGGATCTCTAACCCTAGCCCTCAACATAAACCTAACCCTACGTCCAATTGGAACCCTAACCGGATTTCTAACCCTAGCCTTCAACATAACCCTAACCCTAGGTCCAATCGGAACCCTAATCGGATCTGTGTACCTAGCCCTCAACATAACCCTAACCCTAGGTCCAATCGGAACCCCAACCGGATCTCTAACCCTAGCCCTCAACATAACCCTAACCGTAGGTCCAATCGGAAGCCTAACCGGATCTCTAACCCTAGCCCTCAACATAACCCTAACCCTAGGTCCAATCGGAACCCTAACCGGATCTCTAACCCTAGCCCTCAACATAACCCTAACCCTAGGTCCAATCGGAACCCTAACCGGAACTCTAACCCTAGCCCTCAAAATAACCCTAACCCTAGGTCCAATCGGAACCCTAAGCGGATCTCTAACCCTAGCGCTCAACATATCACTAACCCTAGGTCCAATCGGAACCCTAAACGGATATCTAAACCTAGCCCTCAACATAACTCTAACCCTAGGTCCAATCGGAACCCTAACCGGATATTTAACCCTAGCCCTCAACATAAGCCTAACCCTAGGTCCAATCGGAACCCTAACCGGATATCTAACCCTAGCCCTCAACATAACCCTAACCCTAGTTCCAATCGGAACCCTAACAGGATCTCTACCCCAGCCCTCAACATAACCCTAACCCTAGTTCAAATCGGAACCCTAACAGGATCTCTACCCCAGCCCTCAACATAACCCTAACCCGAGGTCCAATCGGAACCCTAACCGGATCTCTACATCTCGCCCTCAACATAACCCTAAACCTTGGTCCAATCGGAACCCTAACCGGATATCTAACACTAGCCCTCAACATAACCCTAACCCTAGGTAAAAATCGGAACCCTAACCGGATCTCTAACCCTAGCTCTCAACATAACCCTAACCCTAGGTCCAATCTGAACCCTAACCGGATCTCTAACCCTAGCCCTCAACATAACCCTAACACTAGGTCCAATCGGAACCGTAACGGGATTTCTAACCCTAGCCTTCAACATAACCCTAACCCTAGGTCCAATCGGAACCCTAACCGGATCTGTATACCTAGCCCTCAACATAACCCTAACCCTAGGTCCAATCGGAACCCTAACCGGATCTGTATACCTAGCCCTCAACATAACCCTAAACCTATGTCCAATCGGAATCCTAACAGGATCTCTACCCCTCGCCCTCAACATAACCCTAACCCTAGGTCCAATCGGAACCCTAACCCGATCTCTAAACCTAGCCCTCAACATAACCCTAACCCTGGGTCCAATCGGAACCCTAACCGGATCTCTAACCCTAGCCCTCAACATAACCCTAACCCTGGGTCCAATCGGAACCCTAACCGGATATGTGTACCTAGCCCTAAACATAACCCTAACCCTTGGTCCAATCGGAACCCCAAGCGGATCTCTAACCCTAGCCCTCAACATAACCCTAACCCTGGGTCCAATCGGAACACTAACCGGATCTGTGTACCTAGCCCTAAACATAACCCTAACCCTTGGTCCAATCGGAACCCCAAGCGGATCTCTAACCCTAGCCCTCAACATAACCCTAACCCTAGGTCCAATCGGAACCCTAAACGGATATCTAACCCTAGCCCTCAACATAACCCTAACCCTAGGTCCAATCGGAACCCTAAACGGATTTCTAACCGTAGCCATCAACATAACCCTAACCCTAGGTCCAATCGGAACCCTAACCGGATCTGTATACCTAGCCCTCAACATAACCCTAACCCTAGGTCCAATCGGAACCCTAACCGGATCTGTATACCTAGCCCTCAACATAACCCTAACCCTAGGTCCAATCGGAACCCCAACCGGAACTCTAACCCTAGCCCTCAACATAACCCTAACCCTAGGTCCAATCGGAAGCCTAACCGGATCTCTAACCCTAGCCCTCAACGTAACCCTAACCCTAGGTCCAATCGGAACCCGAACCGGATCTCTAACCCTAGCTCTCAACATAACCCTAACCCTAGGTCCAATCGGAAGCCTAACCGGATATCTAACCCTAGCCCTCTACATAAACCTAACCCTAGTTCCAATCGGGCCCTAACAGGATCTCTAACCCAGCCCGCAACATAACCCTAACCCTAGGTCCAATCGGAACCCTAAACGGATATCTAAACCTAGCCCTCAACATAACCCTAACCCTAGGTCCAATAGGAACCCTAACCGGATATCTAATCCTGGCCCTCTACATAACCCTAACCCTAGGTCCAATCGGAACCCTAACCGGATCTGTGTACCTAGACCTCAACATAACCCTAACCCTAGGTCCAATCGGAACCCTAACCGGATCTGTATACCTAGCCCTCAACATAACCCTAACCCTAGGTCCAATCGGAACCCTAATCGGAACTCTAACCCTAGCCCTCAACCTAACCCTAACCCTAGGTCCAATCGGAACCCTAAACGGATATCTAAACCTAGCCCTCAACATAACCCTAACCCTAGGTCCAATAGGAACCCTAACCGGATATCTAACCCTGGCCCTCTACATAACCCTAACCCTAGGTCAAATCGGAACCCTAACCGGATCTGTGTACGTAGACCTCAACATAACCCTAACCCTAGGTCCAATCGGAACCCTAACCGGATCTGTATACCTAGCCCTCAACATAACCCTAACCCTAGGTCCAATCGGAACCCTAATCGGATCTCTAACCCTAGCCCTCAACCTAACCCTAACCCTAGGTCCAATCGGAACCCTAAACGGATATCTAAACCTAGCCCTCAACATAACCCTAACCCTAGGTCCAATCGGAACCCTAACCGGATATCTAACCCTAGCCCTCTACATAACCCTAACCCTAGTTCCAATCGGGCCCTAACAGGATCTCTAACCCAGCCCGCAACATAACCCTAACCCTAGGTCCAATCGGAACCCTAAACGGATATCTAAACCTCGCCCTCAACATAACCCTAACCCTAGGTCCAATAGGAACCCTAACCGGATATCTAACCCTGGCCCTCTACATAACCCTAACCCTAGGTCCAATCGGAACCCTAACCGGATATCTAACCGTGGCCCTCTACATAACCCTAACCCTAGGTCCAATCGGAACCCTAACCGGATCTGTGTACCTAGACCTCAACATAACCCTAACCCTAGGTCCAATCGGAACCCTAACCGGATCTGTATACCTAGCCCTCAACATAACCCTAACCCTAGGTCCAATCGGAACCCTAATCGGATCTCTAACCCTAGCCCTCAACCTAACCCTAACCCTAGGTCCAATCGCAACCCTAACCGGATCTCTAACCCTAGCCCTCAACATAACCCTAACCCTAGGTTCAATCGTATCCCTAGCCGGATCTCTAACGCTAGCCCTCAACATAACCCTAACCCTAGGTCCAATCGGAACCCTAAACGGATATCTAAACCTAGCCCTCAACATAACCCTAACCCTAGGTTCAATCGGAACCCTAACCGGATATCTAACCCTGGCCCTCTACATAACCCTAACCCTAGGTCCAATCGGAACCCTAACCGGATCTGTGTACCTAGACCTCAACATAACCCTAAACCTAGGTCCAATCGGAACCCTAACCGGATCTGTATACCTAGCCCTCAACATAACCCTAACCCTAGGTCCAATCGGAACCCTAACAGGATCTTTAACCCTAGCCCTCAACATAACCCTAACCCTAGGTTCAATCGTATCCCTAACCGGATCTCTAACGCTAGCCCTCAACATAACCCTAACCCTAGGTCCAATCGGAACCCTAACCGGATCTGTATACCTCGCCCTCAACATAACCCTAACCCTAGGTCCAATCGGAACCCTAACCGGATCTCTAACCCTAGCCCTCAACCTAACCCTAACCCTAGCTCCAATCGCAACCCTAACCGGATCTCTAACCCTAGCCCTCAACATAACCCTAACCCTAGGTTCAATCGTATCCCTAACCGGATCTCTAACGCTAGCCCTCAACATAACCCTAGCCCTAGGTCCAATCGGAACCCTAACCGTATCTGTATACCTAGCCCTCAACATAACCCTAACCCTAGGTCCAATCGGAACCCTAACCGGATCTGTATACCTAGCCCTCAACATAACCCTAACCCTAGGTCCAATCGGAACCCTAATCGGATCTCTAACCCTAGCCCTCAACCTAACCCTAACCCTAGGTCCAATCGCAACCCTAACCGGATCTCTAACCCTAGCCCTCAACATAACCCTAACCCTAGGTTCAATCGTATCCCTAACCGGATCTCTAAAGCTAGCCCTCAACATAACCCTAACCCTAGGTCCAATCGGAACCCTAAACGGATATCTAAACCTAGCCCTCAACATAACCCTAACCCTAGGTCCAATCGGAACCCTAACCGGATATCTAACCCTGGCCCTCTACATAACCCTAACCCTAGGTCCAATCGGAACCCTAACCGGATCTGTGTACCTAGACCTCAACATAACCCTAACCCTAGGTCCAATCGGAACCCTAACCGGATCTGTATACCTAGCCCTCAACATAACCCTAACCCTAGGTCCAATCGGAACCCTAACAGGATCTTTAACCCTAGCCCTCAACATAACCCTAACCCTAGGTTCAATCGTATCCCTAACCGGATCTCTAACGCTAGCCCTCAACATAACCCTAACCCTAGGTCCAATCGGAACCCTAACCGGATCTCTAACCCTAGCCCTCAACCTAACCCTAACCCTAGCTCCAATCGCAACCCTAACCGGATCTCTAACCCTAGCCCTCAACATAACCCTAACCCTAGGTTCAATCGTATCCCTAACCGGATCTCTAACGCTAGCCCTCAACATAACCCTAACCCTAGGTCCAATCGGAACCCTAACCGTATCTGTATACCTAGCCCTCAACATAACCCTAAACCTAGGTCCAATCGGAACCCTAACCGGATCTGTATACCTAGCCCTCAACATAACCCTAACCCTAGGTCCAATCGGAACCCTAATCGGATCTCTAACCCTAGCCCTCAACCTATCCCTAACACTAGGTCCAATCGCAACCCTAACCGGATCTCTAACCCTAGCCCTCAACATAACCCTAACCCTAGGTTCAATCGTATCCCTAACCGGATCTCTAACGCTAGCCCTCAACATAACCCTAACCCTAGGTCCAATCGGAACCCTAAACGGATATCTAAACCTAGCCCTCAACATAACCCTAACCCTAGGTCCAATCGGAACCCTAACCGGATATCTAACCCTGGCCCTCTACATAACCCTAACCCTAGGTCCAATCGGAACCCTAACCGGATCTGTGTACCTAGACCTCAACATAACCCTAACCCTAGGTCCAATCGGAACCCTAACCGGATCTGTATACCTAGCCCTCAACATAACCCTAACCCTAGGTCCAATCGGAACCCTAACAGGATCTTTAACCCTAGCCCTCAACATAACCCTAACCCTAGGTTCAATCGTATCCCTAACCGGATCTCTAACGCTAGCCCTCAACATAACCCTAACCCTAGGTCCAATCGGAACCCTAACCGGATCTGTATACCTAGCCCTCAACATAACCCTAACCCTAGGTCCAATCGGAACACTAACCGGATCTGTGTACCTAGCCCTCAACATAACCCTAACCCTAGGTCCAATCGGAACCCCAACCGGATCTCTAACCCTAGCCCTCAACATAACCCTAACCCTAGGTCCAATCGGAAGCTTAACCGGATCTCTAACCCTAGCCCTCAACATAACCCTAACCCTAGGTCTAATCGGAACCCTAACCGGATCTCTAACCCTAGCCCTCAACATAACCCTAACCCTAGGTCCAATCGGAACCCTAACCGGAACTCTAACCCTAGCCCTCAAAATAACCCTAACCCTAGGTCCAATCGGAACCCTAAGCGGATCTCTAACCCTAGCGCTCAACATATCACTAACCCTAGGTCCAATCGGAACCCTAAACGGATATCTAACCCTAGCCCTCAACATAACCCTAACCCTAGGTCCAATCGGAACCCTAAACGGATATCTAACCCTAGCCCTCAACATAACCCTAACCCTAGGTCCATTCGGAACCCTAACCGGATATCTAACCCTAGCCCTCAACATAACCGTAACCCTAGTTCCAATCGGAACCCTAACAGGATCTCTACCCCAGCCCTCAACATAACCCTAACGCTAGGTCCAATCGGAACCCTAACCGGATCTCTACCCCTCGCCCGCAACATAACCCTAACCCTAGGTCCAATCGGAACCCTAACCGGATATCTAACACTAGCCCTCAAGATAACCCTAACCCTAGGTAAAAATCGGAACCCTAATCGGATCTCTAACCCTAGCTCTCAACATAACCCTAACCCTAGGTCCAATCGGAACCCTAACAGGATCTCTAACCCTAGCCCTCAACATAACCCTAACCCTAGGTTCAATCGTATCCCTAACCGGATCTCTAACGCTAGCCTTCAACATAACCCTAACCCTAGGTCCAATCGGAACCCTAACCGGATCTGTATACCTAGCCCTCAACATAACCCTAACCCTAGGTCCAATCTGAACCCTAATCGGATCTCTAACCCTAGCCCTCAACCTAACCCTAACCCTAGGTCCAATCGCAACCCTAACCGGATCTCTAACCCTAGCCCTCAACATAACCCTAACCCTAGGTTCAATCGTATCCCTAACCGGATCTCTAACGCTAGCCCTCAACATAACCCTAACCCTAGGTCCAATCGGAACCCTAAACGGATATCTAAACCTAGCCCTCAACATAACCCTAACCCTAGGTCCAATCGGAACCCTAACCGGACATCTAACCCTGGCCCTCTACATAACCCTAACCCTAGGTCCAATCGGAACCCTAACCGGATCTGTGTACCTAGACCTCAACATAACCCTAACCCTAGGTCCAATCGGAACCCTAACAGGATCTCTACCCCAGCCCTCAACATAACCCTAACCCTAGTTCCAATCGGAACCCTAACAGGATCTCTACCCCAGCCCTCAACATAACCCTAACCCGAGGTCCAATCGGAACCCTAACCGGATCTGTATACCTAGCCCTCAACATAACCCTAACCCTAGGTCCAATCGGAACCCTAACAGGATCTTTAACCCTAGCCCTCAACATAACCCTAACCCTACGTTCAATCGTATCCCTAACCGGATCTCTAACGCTAGCCCTCAACATAACCCTAACCCTAGGTCCAATCGGAACCCTAACCGGATCTGTATACCTCGCCCTCAACATAACCCTAACCCTAGGTCCAATCGGAACCCTAACCGGATCTCTAACCCTAGCCCTCAACCTAACCCTAACCCTAGCTCCAATCGCAACCCTAACCGGATCTCTAACCCTAGCCCTCAACATAACCCTAACCCTAGGTTCAATCGTATCCCTAACCGGATCTCTAACGCTAGCCCTCAACATAACCCTAACCCTAGGTCCAATCGGAACCCTAAACGGATATCTAAACCTAGCCCTCAACATAACCCTAACCCTAGGTCCAATCGGAACCCTAACCGGATATCTAACCCTGGCCCTCTACATAACCCTAACCCTAGGTCCAATCGGAACCCTAACCGGATCTGTGTACCTAGACCTCAACATAACCCTAACCCTAGGTCCAATCGGAACCCTAACAGGATCTCTACCCCAGCCCTCAACATAACCCTAACCCTAGTTCCAATCGGAACCCTAACAGGATCTCTACCCCAGCCCTCAACATAACCCTAACCCGAGGTCCAATCGGAACCCTAACCGGATCTGTATACCTAGCCCTCAACATAACCCTAACCCTAGGTCCAATCGGAACCCTAACAGGATCTTTAACCCTAGCCCTCAACATAACCCTAACCCTACGTTCAATCGTATCCCTAACCGGATCTCTAACGCTAGCCCTCAACATAACCCTAACCCTAGGTCCAATCGGAACCCTAACCGTATCTGTATACCTCGCCCTCAACATAACCCTAACCCTAGGTCCAATCGGAACCCTAACCGGATCTATAACCCTAGCCCTCAACCTAACCCTAACCCTAGCTCCAATCGCAACCCTAACCGGATCTCTAACCCTAGCCCTCAACATAACCCTAACCCTAGGTTCAATCGTATCCCTAACCGGATCTCTAACGCTACCCCTCAACATAACCCTAGCCCTAGGTCCAATCGGAACCCTAAACGGATATCTAAACCTAGCCCTCAACATAACCCTAACCCTATGTCCAATCGGAACCCTAACCGGATATCTAACCCTGGCCCTCTACATAACCCTAACCCTAGGTCCAATCGGAACCCTAACCGGATCAGTGTACCTAGACCTCAACATAACCCTAACCCTAGGTCCAATCGGAACCCTAACCGGATCTGTATACCTAGCCCTCAACATAACCCTAACCCTAGGTCCAATCGGAACCCTAACAGGATCTCTAACCCTAGCCCTCAACATAACCCTAACCCTAGGTTCAATCGTATCCCTAACCGGATCTGTAACGCTAGCCCTCAACATAACCCTAACCCTAGGTCCAATCGGAACCCTAACCGGATCTGTATACCTTGCCCTCAACATAACCCTAACCCTAGGTCCAATCGGAACCCTAACCGGATCTCTAACCCTAGCCCTCAACATAACCCTAACCCTAGGTCCAATCGGAACCGTAACCGGATCTCTAACCCTAGCCCTCAACATAACCCTAACCCTAGGTCCAATCAAAACCCTAACTGGATCTCTAACCCTAGCCCTCAATATAACCCTAACCCTAGGTCCAATCTGAACCCTAACCGGATCTCTAACCCTAGCCCTCAATATAACCCTAACCCTAGGTCCAATCGGAACCCAAACCGGATCTCTAACCCTAGCCCTCAAACTAACCCTAACCCTAGGTCCAATCGCAACCCTAACCGGATCTCTAACCCTAGCCCTCAACATAACCCGAACCCTTGGTCCAATCGGAACCCTAACCGGATCTCTAACCCTAGCCCTCAACATAACCCTAACCCTAGGTCCAATCGGAACCGTAACCGGATCTCTAACCCTAGCCCTCAACATAACCCTAACCCTAGGTCCAATCGGAACCCTAACCGGATCTCTAACCCTAGCCCTCAACATAACCCTAACCTTAGGTCCAATCGGAACCCTAAGCGGATCTCTAACCCTAGCTCTCAACGTAACCCTAACCCTAGGTCCAATCGGAACCGTAAACGGATATCTAACCCTAGCCCTCAACATAACCCGAACCTTGGTCCAATCGGAAACCTAACCGGATCTCTAAACCTCGCCCTAAACATAACCCTAATCCTAGGTCCAATCGGAACCCTAACCGGATCTCTACACCTCGCCCTCAACATAAC
Organism: Miniopterus natalensis; assembly: GCF_054644295.1. NCBI lineage: Eukaryota > Metazoa > Chordata > Mammalia > Chiroptera > Miniopteridae > Miniopterus > Miniopterus natalensis. Next base: position 427,584 of record NW_028269988.1, read on the forward strand.
CCTAACCCTAGGTCCAATCGGAACCCTTGCCGGTTCTCTACCCCTCGCCCTCAACATAACCCTAACCCTAGGTCCAATCGGAACCCTAACCGGATATCTAACCCTAGCCCTCTACATAACCCTAACCCTAGTTCCAATCGGAACCGTAACAGGATCTCTAACCCAGCCCGCAACATTACCCTAACCCTAGGTCCAATCGGAACCCTAAACGGATATCTAAACCTAGCCCTCAACATAACCCTAACCCTACGTCCAATCGGAACCCTGACCGGATATCTAACCCTAGCCCTCTACATAACCCTAACCCTAGGTCCAATCGGAACCCTTACCGGATCTGTGTACCTAGACCTCAACATAACCCTAACCCTAGGTCCAATCGGAACCCTAACCGGATCTGTATACCTAGCCCTCAACATAACCCTAACCCTAGGTCCAATCGGAACCCTAACAGGATCTCTACCCCTCGCCCTCAACCTAGCCCTAACCCTAGGTCCAATCGCAACCCTAACCGGATCTCTAACCCTAGCTCTCAACATAACCCTAACCCTAGTTCCAATCGGAACCCTAACAGGATCTCTACCCCAGCCCTCAACATAACCCTAACCCTAGTTCCAATCGGAACCCTAACAGGATCTCTACCCCAGCCCTCAACATAACCCTAACCCGAGGTCCAATCGGAACCCTAACCGGATCTGTATACCTAGCCCTCAACATAACCCTAACCCTAGGTCCAATCGGAACCCTAACAGGATCTTTAACCCTAGCCCTCAACATAACCCTAACCCTACGTTCAATCGTATCCCTAACCGGATCTCTAACGCTAGCCCTCAACATAACCCTAACCCTAGGTCCAATCGGAACCCTAACCGTATCTGTATACCTCGCCCTCAACATAACCCTAACCCTAGGTCCAATCGGAACCCTAACCGGATCTATAACCCTAGCCCTCAACCTAACCCTAACCCTAGCTCCAATCGCAACCCTAACCGGATCTCTAACCCTAGCCCTCAACATAACCCTAACCCTAGGTTCAATCGTATCCCTAACCGGATCTCTAACGCTACCCCTCAACATAACCCTAGCCCTAGGTCCAATCGGAACCCTAACCGTATCTGTATACCTAGCCCTCAACATAACCCTAACCCTAGGTCCAATCGGAACCCTAACCGGATCTGTATACCTAGCCCTCAACATAACCCTAACCCTAGGTCCAATCGGAACCCTAATCGGATCTCTAACCCTAGCCCTCAACCTAACCCTAACCCTAGGTCCAATCGCAACCCTAACCGGATCTCTAACCCTAGCCCTCCTCATAACCCTAACCCTAGGTTCAATCGTATCCCTAACCGGATCTCTAACGCTAGCCCTCAACATAACCCTAACCCTAGGTCCAATCGGAACCCTAAACGGATATCTAAACCTAGTCCTCAACATAACCCTAACCCTAGGTCCAATCGGAACCCTAACCGGATATCTAACCCTGGCCCTCTACATAACCCTAACCCTAGGTCCAATCGGAACCCTAACCGGATCTGTGTACCTAGACCTCAACATAACCCTAACCCTAGGTCCAATCGGAACCCTAACCGGATCTGTATACCTAGCTCTCAACATAACCCTAACCCTAGGTCCAATCGGAACCCTAACAGGATCTTTAACCCTAGCCCTCAACATAACCCTAACCCTAGGTTCAATCGTATCCCTAACCGGATCTCTAACGCTAGCCCTCAACATAACCCTAACCCTAGGTCCAATCGGAACCCTAACCGGATCTGTATACCTCGCCCTCAACATAACCCTAACCCTAGGTCCAATCGGAACCCTAACCGGATCTCTAACCCTAGCCCTCAACCTAACCCTAACCCTAGCTCCAATCGCAACCCTAACCGGATCTCTAACCCTAGCCCTCAACATAACCCTAACCCTAGGTTCAATCGTATCCCTAACCGGATCTCTAACGGTAGCCCTCAACATAACCCTAACCCTAGGTCCAATCGGAACCCTAACCGTATCTGTATACCTAGCCCTCAACATAACCCTAACCCTAGGTCCAATCGGAACCCTAACCGGATCTGTATACCTAGCCCTCAACATAACCCTAACCCTAGGTCCAATCGGAACCCTAATCGGATCTCTAACCCTAGCCCTCAACCTAACCCTAACCCTAGGTCCAATCGTAACCCTAACCGGATCTCTAACCCTAGCCCTCAACATAACCCTAACCCTAGGTTCAATCGTATCCCTAACCGGATCTCTAACGCTAGCCCTCAACATAACCCTAACCCTAGGTCCAATCGGAACCCTAAACGGATATCTAAACCTAGCCCTCAACATAACCCTAACCCTAGGTCCAATCGGAACCCTAACCGGATATCTAACCCTGGCCCTCTACATAACCCTAACCCTAGGTCCAATCGGAACCCTAACCGGATCTGTGTACCTCGCCCTCAACATAACCCTAACCCTAGGTCCAATCGGAACCCTAACCGGATCTGTATACCTAGCCCTCAACATAACCCTAACCCTAGGTCCAATCGGAACCCTAACCGGATCTCTACCCCTCGCCCGCAACATAACCCTAACCCTAGGTCCAATCGGAACCCTAACCGGATATCTAACACTAGCCCTCAAGATAACCCTAACCCTAGGTAAAAATCGGAACCCTAATCGGATCTCTAACCCTAGCTCTCAACATAACCCTAACCCTAGGTCCAATCGGAACCCTAACAGGATCTCTAACCCTAGCCCTCAACATAACCCTAACCCTAGGTTCAATCGTATCCCTAACCGGATCTCTAACGCTAGCCTTCAACATAACCCTAACCCTAGGTCCAATCGGAACCCTAACCGGATCTGTATACCTAGCCCTCAACATAACCCTAACCCTAGGTCCAATCGGAACCCTAATCGGATCTCTAACCCTAACCCTCAACCTAACCCTAACCCTAGGTCCAATCGCAACCCTAACCGGATCTCTAACCCTAGCCCTCAACATAACCCTAACCCTAGGTTCAATCGTATCCCTAACCGGATCTCTAACGCTAGCCCTCAACATAACCCTAACCCTAGGTCCAATCGGAACCCTAAACGGATATCTAAACCTAGCCCTCAACATAACCCTAACCCTAGGTCCAATCGGAACCCTAACCGGATATCTAACCCTGGCCCTCTACATAACCCTAACCCTAGGTCCAATGGGAACCCTTATCGGATCTGTGTACCTAGAACTCAACATAACCCTAACCCTAGGTCCAATCGGAACCCTAACAGGATCTCTACCCCAGCCCTCAACATAACCCTAACCCTAGTTCCAATCGGAACCCTAACAGGATCTCTACAACAGCCCTCAACATAACCCTAACCCTAGTTCCAATCGAAACCCTAACAGGATCTCTACCCCAGCCCTCAACATAACCCTAACCCGAGGTCCAATCTGAACCCTAACCGGATCTGTATACCTAGCCCTCAACATAACCCTAACCCTAGGTCCAATCGGAACCCTAACAGGATCTTTAACCCTAGCCCTCAACATAACCCTAACCCTAGGTTCAATCGTATCCCTAACCGGATCTCTAACGCTAGCCCTCAACATAACCCTAACCCTAGGTCCAATCGGAACCCTAACCGGATCTGTATACCTCGCCCTCAACATAACCCTAACCCTAGGTCCAATCGGAACCCTAACCGGATCTCTAACCCTAGCCCTCAACCTAACCCTAACCCTAGCTCCAATCGCAACCCTAACCGGATCTCTAACCCTAGCCCTCAACATAACCCTAACCCTAGGTTCAATCGTATCCCTAACCGGATCTCTAACGGTAGCCCTCAACATAACCCTAACCCTAGGTCCAATCGGAACCCTAACCGTATCTGTATACCTAGCCCTCAACATAACCCTAACCCTAGGTCCAATCGGAACCCTAACCGGATCTGTATACCTAGCCCTCAACATAACCCTAACCCTAGGTCCAATCGGAACCCTAATCGGATCTCTAACCCTAGCCCTCAACCTAACCCTAACCCTAGGTCCAATCGTAACCCTAACCGGATCTCTAACCATAGCCCTCAACATAACCCTAACCCTAGGTTCAATCGTATCCCTAACCGGATCTCTAACGCTAGCCCTCAACATAACCCTAACCCTAGGTCCAATCGGAACCCTAAACGGATATCTAAACCTAGCCCTCAACATAACCCTAACCCTAGGTCCAATCGGAACCCTAACCGGATATCTAACCCTGGCCCTCTACATAACCCTAACCCTAGGTCCAATCGGAACCCTAACCGGATCTGTGTACCTCGCCCTCAACATAACCCTAACCCTAGGTCCAATCGGAACCCTAACCGGATCTGTATACCTAGCCCTCAATATAACCCTAACCCTAGGTCCAATCGGAACCCTAACAGGATCTTTAACCCTAGCCCTCAACATAACCCTAACCCTAGGTTCAATCGTATCCCTAACCGGATCTCTAACGCTAGCCCTCAACATAACCCTAACCCTAGGTCCAATCGGAACCCTAACCGGATCTGTATACCTCGCCCTCAACATAACCCTAACCCTAGGTCCAATCGGAACCCTAACCGGATCTCTAACCCTAGCCCTCAACCTAACCCTAACCCTAGCTCCAATCGCAACCCTAACCGGATCTCTAACCCTAGCCCTCAACATAACCCTAACCCTAGGTTCAATCGTATCCCTAACCGGATCTCTAACGCTAGCCCTCAACATAACCCTAACCCTAGGTCCAATCGGAACCCTAACCGTATCTGTATACCTAGCCCTCAACATGACCCTAACCCTAGGTCCAATCGGAACCCTAACCGGATCTCTAACCCTAGCCCTCAACATAACCCTAACCCTAGGTCCAATCGGAACCCTAAACGGATATCTAACCCTAGCCCTCAACATAACCCTAACCCTAGGTCCAATCGGAACCCTAAACGGATTTCTAACCGTAGCCATCAACATAATCCTAACCCTAGGTCCAATCGGAACCCTAACCGGATCTGTATACCTAGCCCTCAAAATAACCCTAACCCTAGGTCCAATCGGAACCCTAACCGGATCTCTAACCCTAGCCCACAACATAACCCTAACCCTAGGTCCAATCGGAACCCTAACCGGATCTGTGTACCTAGCCCTCAACATAACCCTAACCCTAGGTCCAATCGGAACCCCAACCGGAACTCTAACCCTAGCCCTCAACATAACCCTAACCCTAGGTCCAATCGGAAGCCTAACCGGATCTCTAACCCTAGCCCTCAACGTAACCCTAACCCTAGGTCCAATCGGAACCCTAACCGGATCTCTAACCCTAGCTCTCAACATAACCCTAACCCTAGGTCTAATCGGAACCCTAACCGGATCTGTGTACCTAGACCTCAACATAACCCTAACCCTAGGTCCAATCGGAACCCTAACCGGATCTGTATACCTAGCCCTCAACATAACCCTAACCCTAGGTCCAATCGGAACCCTAACAGGATCTCTAACCCTAGCCCTCAACATAACCCTAACCCTAGGTCCAATCGTATCCCTAACCGGATCTCTAACCCTAGCCCTCAACATAGCCCTAACCCTAGGTCCAATCGGAACCCTAACCGGATCTGTATACCTAGCCCTCAACATAACCCTAACCCTAGGTCCAATCGGAACCCTAACCGGATCTCTAACCCTAGCCCTCAACCTAACCCTAACCCTAGGTCCAATCGCAACCCTAACCGGATCTCTAACCCTAGCCCTCAACATAACCCTAACCCTAGGTTCAATCGTATCCCTAAACGGATCTCTAACGCTAGCCCTCAACATAACCCTAACCCTAGGTCCAATCGGAACCCTAAACGGATATCTAAACCTAGCCCTCAACATAACCCTAACCCTATGTCCAATCGGAACCCTAACCGGATATCTAACCCTGGCCCTCTACATAACCCTAACCCTAGGTCCAATCGGAACCCTAACCGGATCAGTGTACCTAGACCTCAACATAACCCTAACCCTAGGTCCAATCGGAACCCTAACCGGATCTGTATACCTAGCCCTCAACATAACCCTAACCCTAGGTCCAATCGGAACCCTAACAGGATCTCTAACCCTAGCCCTCAACATAACCCTAACCCTAGGTTCAATCGTATCCCTAACCGGATCTGTAACGCTAGACCTCAACATAACCCTAACCCTAGGTCCAATCGGAACCCTAACAGGATCTCTACCCCAGCCCTCAACATAACCCTAACCCTAGTTCCAATCGGAACCCTAACAGGATCTCTACCCCAGCCCTCAACATAACCCTAACCCGAGGTCCAATCGGAACCCTAACCGGATCTGTATACCTAGCCCTCAACATAACCCTAACCCTAGGTCCAATCGGAACCCTAACAGGATCTTTAACCCTAGCCCTCAACATAACCCTAACCCTACGTTCAATCGTATCCCTAACCGGATCTCTAACGCTAGCCCTCAACATAACCCTAACCCTAGGTCCAATCGGAACCCTAACCGTATCTGTATACCTCGCCCTCAACATAACCCTAACCCTAGGTCCAATCGGAACCCTAACCGGATCTATAACCCTAGCCCTCAACCTAACCCTAACCCTAGCTCCAATCGCAACCCTAACCGGATCTCTAACCCTAGCCCTCAACATAACCCTAACCCTAGGTTCAATCGTATCCCTAACCGGATCTCTAACGCTACCCCTCAACATAACCCTAGCCCTAGGTCCAATCGGAACCCTAAACGGATATCTAAACCTAGCCCTCAACATAACCCTAACCCTATGTCCAATCGGAACCCTAACCGGATATCTAACCCTGGCCCTCTACATAACCCTAACCCTAGGTCCAATCGGAACCCTAACCGGATCAGTGTACCTAGACCTCAACATAACCCTAACCCTAGGTCCAATCGGAACCCTAACCGGATCTGTATACCTAGCCCTCAACATAACCCTAACCCTAGGTCCAATCGGAACCCTAACAGGATCTCTAACCCTAGCCCTCAACATAACCCTAACCCTAGGTTCAATCGTATCCCTAACCGGATCTGTAACGCTAGCCCTCAACATAACCCTAACCCTAGGTCCAATCGGAACCCTAACCGGATCTGTATACCTTGCCCTCAACATAACCCTAACCCTAGGTCCAATCGGAACCCTAACCGGATCTCTAACCCTAGCCCTCAACATAACCCTAACCCTAGGTCCAATCGGAACCGTAACCGGATCTCTAACCCTAGCCCTCAACATAACCCTAACCCTAGGTCCAATCAAAACCCTAACTGGATCTCTAACCCTAGCCCTCAATATAACCCTAACCCTAGGTCCAATCTGAACCCTAACCGGATCTCTAACCCTAGCCCTCAATATAACCCTAACCCTAGGTCCAATCGGAACCCAAACCGGATCTCTAACCCTAGCCCTCAAACTAACCCTAACCCTAGGTCCAATCGCAACCCTAACCGGATCTCTAACCCTAGCCCTCAACATAACCCGAACCCTTGGTCCAATCGGAACCCTAACCGGATCTCTAACCCTAGCCCTCAACATAACCCTAACCCTAGGTCCAATCGGAACCGTAACCGGATCTCTAACCCTAGCCCTCAACATAACCCTAACCCTAGGTCCAATCGGAACCCTAACCGGATCTCTAACCCTAGCCCTCAACATAACCCTAACCTTAGGTCCAATCGGAACCCTAAGCGGATCTCTAACCCTAGCTCTCAACGTAACCCTAACCCTAGGTCCAATCGGAACCGTAAACGGATATCTAACCCTAGCCCTCAACATAACCCGAACCTTGGTCCAATCGGAAACCTAACCGGATCTCTAAACCTCGCCCTCAACATAACCCTAATCCTAGGTCCAATCGGAACCCTAACCGGATCTCTACACCTCGCCCTCAACATAACCCTAACCCTAGGTCCAATCGGAACCCTTGCCGGTTCTCTACCCCTCGCCCTCAACATAACCCTAACCCTAGGTCCAATCGGAACCCTAACCGGATATCTAACCCTAGCCCTCTACATAACCCTAACCCTAGTTCCAATCGGAACCGTAACAGGATCTCTAACCCAGCCCGCAACATTACCCTAACCCTAGGTCCAATCGGAACCCTAAACGGATATCTAAACCTAGCCCTCAACATAACCCTAACCCTACGTCCAATCGGAACCCTGACCGGATATCTAACCCTAGCCCTCTACATAACCCTAACCCTAGGTCCAATCGGAACCCTTACCGGATCTGTGTACCTAGACCTCAACATAACCCTAACCCTAGGTCCAATCGGAACCCTAACCGGATCTGTATACCTAGCCCTCAACATAACCCTAACCCTAGGTCCAATCGGAACCCTAACAGGATCTCTACCCCTCGCCCTCAACCTAGCCCTAACCCTAGGTCCAATCGCAACCCTAACCGGATCTCTAACCCTAGCTCTCAACATAACCCTAACCCTAGTTCCAATCGGAACCCTAACAGGATCTCTACCCCAGCCCTCAACATAACCCTAACCCTAGTTCCAATCGGAACCCTAACAGGATCTCTACCCCAGCCCTCAACATAACCCTAACCCGAGGTCCAATCGGAACCCTAACCGGATCTGTATACCTAGCCCTCAACATAACCCTAACCCTAGGTCCAATCGGAACCCTAACAGGATCTTTAACCCTAGCCCTCAACATAACCCTAACCCTACGTTCAATCGTATCCCTAACCGGATCTCTAACGCTAGCCCTCAACATAACCCTAACCCTAGGTCCAATCGGAACCCTAACCGTATCTGTATACCTCGCCCTCAACATAACCCTAACCCTAGGTCCAATCGGAACCCTAACCGGATCTATAACCCTAGCCCTCAACCTAACCCTAACCCTAGCTCCAATCGCAACCCTAACCGGATCTCTAACCCTAGCCCTCAACATAACCCTAACCCTAGGTTCAATCGTATCCCTAACCGGATCTCTAACGCTACCCCTCAACATAACCCTAGCCCTAGGTCCAATCGGAACCCTAACCGTATCTGTATACCTAGCCCTCAACATAACCCTAACCCTAGGTCCAATCGGAACCCTAACCGGATCTGTATACCTAGCCCTCAACATAACCCTAACCCTAGGTCCAATCGGAACCCTAATCGGATCTCTAACCCTAGCCCTCAACCTAACCCTAACCCTAGGTCCAATCGCAACCCTAACCGGATCTCTAACCCTAGCCCTCCTCATAACCCTAACCCTAGGTTCAATCGTATCCCTAACCGGATCTCTAACGCTAGCCCTCAACATAACCCTAACCCTAGGTCCAATCGGAACCCTAAACGGATATCTAAACCTAGTCCTCAACATAACCCTAACCCTAGGTCCAATCGGAACCCTAACCGGATATCTAACCCTGGCCCTCTACATAACCCTAACCCTAGGTCCAATCGGAACCCTAACCGGATCTGTGTACCTAGACCTCAACATAACCCTAACCCTAGGTCCAATCGGAACCCTAACCGGATCTGTATACCTAGCTCTCAACATAACCCTAACCCTAGGTCCAATCGGAACCCTAACAGGATCTTTAACCCTAGCCCTCAACATAACCCTAACCCTAGGTTCAATCGTATCCCTAACCGGATCTCTAACGCTAGCCCTCAACATAACCCTAACCCTAGGTCCAATCGGAACCCTAACCGGATCTGTATACCTCGCCCTCAACATAACCCTAACCCTAGGTCCAATCGGAACCCTAACCGGATCTCTAACCCTAGCCCTCAACCTAACCCTAACCCTAGCTCCAATCGCAACCCTAACCGGATCTCTAACCCTAGCCCTCAACATAACCCTAACCCTAGGTTCAATCGTATCCCTAACCGGATCTCTAACGGTAGCCCTCAACATAACCCTAACCCTAGGTCCAATCGGAACCCTAACCGTATCTGTATACCTAGCCCTCAACATAACCCTAACCCTAGGTCCAATCGGAACCCTAACCGGATCTGTATACCTAGCCCTCAACATAACCCTAACCCTAGGTCCAATCGGAACCCTAATCGGATCTCTAACCCTAGCCCTCAACCTAACCCTAACCCTAGGTCCAATCGTAACCCTAACCGGATCTCTAACCCTAGCCCTCAACATAACCCTAACCCTAGGTTCAATCGTATCCCTAACCGGATCTCTAACGCTAGCCCTCAACATAACCCTAACCCTAGGTCCAATCGGAACCCTAAACGGATATCTAAACCTAGCCCTCAACATAACCCTAACCCTAGGTCCAATCGGAACCCTAACCGGATATCTAACCCTGGCCCTCTACATAACCCTAACCCTAGGTCCAATCGGAACCCTAACCGGATCTGTGTACCTCGCCCTCAACATAACCCTAACCCTAGGTCCAATCGGAACCCTAACCGGATCTGTATACCTAGCCCTCAACATAACCCTAACACTAGGTCCAATCGGAACCCTAACCGGATCTCTACCCCTCGCCCGCAACATAACCCTAACCCTAGGTCCAATCGGAACCCTAACCGGATATCTAACACTAGCCCTCAAGATAACCCTAACCCTAGGTAAAAATCGGAACCCTAATCGGATCTCTAACCCTAGCTCTCAACATAACCCTAACCCTAGGTCCAATCGGAACCCTAACAGGATCTCTAACCCTAGCCCTCAACATAACCCTAACCCTAGGTTCAATCGTATCCCTAACCGGATCTCTAACGCTAGCCTTCAACATAACCCTAACCCTAGGTCCAATCGGAACCCTAACCGGATCTGTATACCTAGCCCTCAACATAACCCTAACCCTAGGTCCAATCGGAACCCTAATCGGATCTCTAACCCTAACCCTCAACCTAACCCTAACCCTAGGTCCAATCGCAACCCTAACCGGATCTCTAACCCTAGCCCTCAACATAACCCTAACCCTAGGTTCAATCGTATCCCTAACCGGATCTCTAACGCTAGCCCTCAACATAACCCTAACCCTAGGTCCAATCGGAACCCTAAACGGATATCTAAACCTAGCCCTCAACATAACCCTAACCCTAGGTCCAATCGGAACCCTAACCGGATATCTAACCCTGGCCCTCTACATAACCCTAACCCTAGGTCCAATGGGAACCCTTATCGGATCTGTGTACCTAGAACTCAACATAACCCTAACCCTAGGTCCAATCGGAACCCTAACAGGATCTCTACCCCAGCCCTCAACATAACCCTAACCCTAGTTCCAATCGGAACCCTAACAGGATCTCTACAACAGCCCTCAACATAACCCTAACCCTAGTTCCAATCGAAACCCTAACAGGATCTCTACCCCAGCCCTCAACATAACCCTAACCCGAGGTCCAATCTGAACCCTAACCGGATCTGTATACCTAGCCCTCAACATAACCCTAACCCTAGGTCCAATCGGAACCCTAACAGGATCTTTAACCCTAGCCCTCAACATAACCCTAACCCTAGGTTCAATCGTATCCCTAACCGGATCTCTAACGCTAGCCCTCAACATAACCCTAACCCTAGGTCCAATCGGAACCCTAACCGGATCTGTATACCTCGCCCTCAACATAACCCTAACCCTAGGTCCAATCGGAACCCTAACCGGATCTCTAACCCTAGCCCTCAACCTAACCCTAACCCTAGCTCCAATCGCAACCCTAACCGGATCTCTAACCCTAGCCCTCAACATAACCCTAACCCTAGGTTCAATCGTATCCCTAACCGGATCTCTAACGGTAGCCCTCAACATAACCCTAACCCTAGGTCCAATCGGAACCCTAACCGTATCTGTATACCTAGCCCTCAACATAACCCTAACCCTAGGTCCAATCGGAACCCTAACCGGATCTGTATACCTAGCCCTCAACATAACCCTAACCCTAGGTCCAATCGGAACCCTAATCGGATCTCTAACCCTAGCCCTCAACCTAACCCTAACCCTAGGTCCAATCGTAACCCTAACCGGATCTCTAACCATAGCCCTCAACATAACCCTAACCCTAGGTTCAATCGTATCCCTAACCGGATCTCTAACGCTAGCCCTCAACATAACCCTAACCCTAGGTCCAATCGGAACCCTAAACGGATATCTAAACCTAGCCCTCAACATAACCCTAACCCTAGGTCCAATCGGAACCCTAACCGGATATCTAACCCTGGCCCTCTACATAACCCTAACCCTAGGTCCAATCGGAACCCTAACCGGATCTGTGTACCTCGCCCTCAACATAACCCTAACCCTAGGTCCAATCGGAACCCTAACCGGATCTGTATACCTAGCCCTCAATATAACCCTAACCCTAGGTCCAATCGGAACCCTAACAGGATCTTTAACCCTAGCCCTCAACATAACCCTAACCCTAGGTTCAATCGTATCCCTAACCGGATCTCTAACGCTAGCCCTCAACATAACCCTAACCCTAGGTCCAATCGGAACCCTAACCGGATCTGTATACCTCGCCCTCAACATAACCCTAACCCTAGGTCCAATCGGAACCCTAACCGGATCTCTAACCCTAGCCCTCAACCTAACCCTAACCCTAGCTCCAATCGCAACCCTAACCGGATCTCTAACCCTAGCCCTCAACATAACCCTAACCCTAGGTTCAATCGTATCCCTAACCGGATCTCTAACGCTAGCCCTCAACATAACCCTAACCCTAGGTCCAATCGGAACCCTAACCGTATCTGTATACCTAGCCCTCAACATGACCCTAACCCTAGGTCCAATCGGAACCCTAACCGGATCTCTAACCCTAGCCCTCAACATAACCCTAACCCTAGGTCCAATCGGAACCCTAAACGGATATCTAACCCTAGCCCTCAACATAACCCTAACCCTAGGTCCAATCGGAACCCTAAACGGATTTCTAACCGTAGCCATCAACATAATCCTAACCCTAGGTCCAATCGGAACCCTAACCGGATCTGTATACCTAGCCCTCAAAATAACCCTAACCCTAGGTCCAATCGGAACCCTAACCGGATCTCTAACCCTAGCCCACAACATAACCCTAACCCTAGGTCCAATCGGAACCCTAACCGGATCTGTGTACCTAGCCCTCAACATAACCCTAACCCTAGGTCCAATCGGAACCCCAACCGGAACTCTAACCCTAGCCCTCAACATAACCCTAACCCTAGGTCCAATCGGAAGCCTAACCGGATCTCTAACCCTAGCCCTCAACGTAACCCTAACCCTAGGTCCAATCGGAACCCTAACCGGATCTCTAACCCTAGCTCTCAACATAACCCTAACCCTAGGTCTAATCGGAACCCTAACCGGATCTGTGTACCTAGACCTCAACATAACCCTAACCCTAGGTCCAATCGGAACCCTAACCGGATCTGTATACCTAGCCCTCAACATAACCCTAACCCTAGGTCCAATCGGAACCCTAACAGGATCTCTAACCCTAGCCCTCAACATAACCCTAACCCTAGGTCCAATCGTATCCCTAACCGGATCTCTAACCCTAGCCCTCAACATAGCCCTAACCCTAGGTCCAATCGGAACCCTAACCGGATCTGTATACCTAGCCCTCAACATAACCCTAACCCTAGGTCCAATCGGAACCCTAACCGGATCTCTAACCCTAGCCCTCAACCTAACCCTAACCCTAGGTCCAATCGCAACCCTAACCGGATCTCTAACCCTAGCCCTCAACATAACCCTAACCCTAGGTTCAATCGTATCCCTAAACGGATCTCTAACGCTAGCCCTCAACATAACCCTAACCCTAGGTCCAATCGGAACCCTAAACGGATATCTAAACCTAGCCCTCAACATAACCCTAACCCTATGTCCAATCGGAACCCTAACCGGATATCTAACCCTGGCCCTCTACATAACCCTAACCCTAGGTCCAATCGGAACCCTAACCGGATCAGTGTACCTAGACCTCAACATAACCCTAACCCTAGGTCCAATCGGAACCCTAACCGGATCTGTATACCTAGCCCTCAACATAACCCTAACCCTAGGTCCAATCGGAACCCTAACAGGATCTCTAACCCTAGCCCTCAACATAACCCTAACCCTAGGTTCAATCGTATCCCTAACCGGATCTGTAACGCTAGCCCTCAACATAACCCTAACCCTAGGTCCAATCGGAACCCTAACCGGATCTGTATACCTTGCCCTCAACATAACCCTAACCCTAGGTCCAATCGGAACCCTAACCGGATCTCTAACCCTAGCCCTCAACATAACCCTAACCCTAGGTCCAATCGGAACCGTAACCGGATCTCTAACCCTAGCCCTCAACATAACCCTAACCCTAGGTCCAATCAAAACCCTAACTGGATCTCTAACCCTAGCCCTCAATATAACCCTAACCCTAGGTCCAATCTGAACCCTAACCGGATCTCTAACCCTAGCCCTCAATATAACCCTAACCCTAGGTCCAATCGGAACCCAAACCGGATCTCTAACCCTAGCCCTCAAACTAACCCTAACCCTAGGTCCAATCGCAACCCTAACCGGATCTCTAACCCTAGCCCTCAACATAACCCGAACCCTTGGTCCAATCGGAACCCTAACCGGATCTCTAACCCTAGCCCTCAACATAACCCTAACCCTAGGTCCAATCGGAACCGTAACCGGATCTCTAACCCTAGCCCTCAACATAACCCTAACCCTAGGTCCAATCGGAACCCTAACCGGATCTCTAACCCTAGCCCTCAACATAACCCTAACCTTAGGTCCAATCGGAACCCTAAGCGGATCTCTAACCCTAGCTCTCAACGTAACCCTAACCCTAGGTCCAATCGGAACCGTAAACGGATATCTAACCCTAGCCCTCAACATAACCCGAACCTTGGTCCAATCGGAAACCTAACCGGATCTCTAAACCTCGCCCTCAACATAACCCTAATCCTAGGTCCAATCGGAACCCTAACCGGATCTCTACACCTCGCCCTCAACATAACCCTAACCCTAGGTCCAATCGGAACCCTTGCCGGTTCTCTACCCCTCGCCCTCAACATAACCCTAACCCTAGGTCCAATCGGAACCCTAACCGGATATCTAACCCTAGCCCTCTACATAACCCTAACCCTAGTTCCAATCGGAACCGTAACAGGATCTCTAACCCAGCCCGCAACATTACCCTAACCCTAGGTCCAATCGGAACCCTAAACGGATATCTAAACCTAGCCCTCAACATAACCCTAACCCTACGTCCAATCGGAACCCTGACCGGATATCTAACCCTAGCCCTCTACATAACCCTAACCCTAGGTCCAATCGGAACCCTTACCGGATCTGTGTACCTAGACCTCAACATAACCCTAACCCTAGGTCCAATCGGAACCCTAACCGGATCTGTATACCTAGCCCTCAACATAACCCTAACCCTAGGTCCAATCGGAACCCTAACAGGATCTCTACCCCTCGCCCTCAACCTAGCCCTAACCCTAGGTCCAATCGCAACCCTAACCGGATCTCTAACCCTAGCTCTCAACATAACCCTAACCCTAGTTCCAATCGGAACCCTAACAGGATCTCTACCCCAGCCCTCAACATAACCCTAACCCTAGTTCCAATCGGAACCCTAACAGGATCTCTACCCCAGCCCTCAACATAACCCTAACCCGAGGTCCAATCGGAACCCTAACAGGATCTGTATACCTAGCCCTCAACATAACCCTAACCCTAGGTCCAATCGGAACCCTAACAGGATCTTTAACCCTAGCCCTCAACATAACCCTAACCCTACGTTCAATCGTATCCCTAACCGGATCTCTAACGCTAGCCCTCAACATAACCCTAACCCTAGGTCCAATCGGAACCCTAACCGTATCTGTATACCTCGCCCTCAACATAACCCTAACCCTAGGTCCAATCGGAACCCTAACCGGATCTATAACCCTAGCCCTCAACCTAACCCTAACCCTAGCTCCAATCGCAACCCTAACCGGATCTCTAACCCTAGCCCTCAACATAACCCTAACCCTAGGTTCAATCGTATCCCTAACCGGATCTCTAACGCTACCCCTCAACATAACCCTAGCCCTAGGTCCAATCGGAACCCTAACCGTATCTGTATACCTAGCCCTCAACATAACCCTAACCCTAGGTCCAATCGGAACCCTAACCGGATCTGTATACCTAGCCCTCAACATAACCCTAACCCTAGGTCCAATCGGAACCCTAATCGGATCTCTAACCCTAGCCCTCAACCTAACCCTAACCCTAGGTCCAATCGCAACCCTAACCGGATCTCTAACCCTAGCCCTCCTCATAACCCTAACCCTAGGTTCAATCGTATCCCTAACCGGATCTCTAACGCTAGCCCTCAACATAACCCTAACCCTAGGTCCAATCGGAACCCTAAACGGATATCTAAACCTAGTCCTCAACATAACCCTAACCCTAGGTCCAATCGGAACCCTAACCGGATATCTAACCCTGGCCCTCTACATAACCCTAACCCTAGGTCCAATCGGAACCCTAACCGGATCTGTGTACCTAGACCTCAACATAACCCTAACCCTAGGTCCAATCGGAACCCTAACCGGATCTGTATACCTAGCTCTCAACATAACCCTAACCCTAGGTCCAATCGGAACCCTAACAGGATCTTTAACCCTAGCCCTCAACATAACCCTAACCCTAGGTTCAATCGTATCCCTAACCGGATCTCTAACGCTAGCCCTCAACATAACCCTAACCCTAGGTCCAATCGGAACCCTAACCGGATCTGTATACCTCGCCCTCAACATAACCCTAACCCTAGGTCCAATCGGAACCCTAACCGGATCTCTAACCCTAGCCCTCAACCTAACCCTAACCCTAGCTCCAATCGCAACCCTAACCGGATCTCTAACCCTAGCCCTCAACATAACCCTAACCCTAGGTTCAATCGTATCCCTAACCGGATCTCTAACGGTAGCCCTCAACATAACCCTAACCCTAGGTCCAATCGGAACCCTAACCGTATCTGTATACCTAGCCCTCAACATAACCCTAACCCTAGGTCCAATCGGAACCCTAACCGGATCTGTATACCTAGCCCTCAACATAACCCTAACCCTAGGTCCAATCGGAACCCTAATCGGATCTCTAACCCTAGCCCTCAACCTAACCCTAACCCTAGGTCCAATCGTAACCCTAACCGGATCTCTAACCCTAGCCCTCAACATAACCCTAACCCTAGGTTCAATCGTATCCCTAACCGGATCTCTAACGCTAGCCCTCAACATAACCCTAACCCTAGGTCCAATCGGAACCCTAAACGGATATCTAAACCTAGCCCTCAACATAACCCTAACCCTAGGTCCAATCGGAACCCTAACCGGATATCTAACCCTGGCCCTCTACATAACCCTAACCCTAGGTCCAATCGGAACCCTAACCGGATCTGTGTACCTCGCCCTCAACATAACCCTAACCCTAGGTCCAATCGGAACCCTAACCGGATCTGTATACCTAGCCCTCAACATAACCCTAACCCTAGGTCCAATCGGAACCCTAACCGGATCTCTACCCCTCGCCCGCAACATAACCCTAACCCTAGGTCCAATCGGAACCCTAACCGGATATCTAACACTAGCCCTCAAGATAACCCTAACCCTAGGTAAAAATCGGAACCCTAATCGGATCTCTAACCCTAGCTCTCAACATAACCCTAACCCTAGGTCCAATCGGAACCCTAACAGGATCTCTAACCCTAGCCCTCAACATAACCCTAACCCTAGGTTCAATCGTATCCCTAACCGGATCTCTAACGCTAGCCTTCAACATAACCCTAACCCTAGGTCCAATCGGAACCCTAACCGGATCTGTATACCTAGCCCTCAACATAACCCTAACCCTAGGTCCAATCGGAACCCTAATCGGATCTCTAACCCTAACCCTCAACCTAACCCTAACCCTAGGTCCAATCGCAACCCTAACCGGATCTCTAACCCTAGCCCTCAACATAACCCTAACCCTAGGTTCAATCGTATCCCTAACCGGATCTCTAACGCTAGCCCTCAACATAACCCTAACCCTAGGTCCAATCGGAACCCTAAACGGATATCTAAACCTAGCCCTCAACATAACCCTAACCCTAGGTCCAATCGGAACCCTAACCGGATATCTAACCCTGGCCCTCTACATAACCCTAACCCTAGGTCCAATCGGAACCCTTATCGGATCTGTGTACCTAGAACTCAACATAACCCTAACCCTAGGTCCAATCGGAACCCTAACAGGATCTCTACCCCAGCCCTCAACATAACCCTAACCCTAGTTCCAATCGGAACCCTAACAGGATCTCTACAACAGCCCTCAACATAACCCTAACCCTAGTTCCAATCGAAACCCTAACAGGATCTCTACCCCAGCCCTCAACATAACCCTAACCCGAGGTCCAATCTGAACCCTAACCGGATCTGTATACCTAGCCCTCAACATAACCCTAACCCTAGGTCCAATCGGAACCCTAACAGGATCTTTAACCCTAGCCCTCAACATAACCCTAACCCTAGGTTCAATCGTATCCCTAACCGGATCTCTAACGCTAGCCCTCAACATAACCCTAACCCTAGGTCCAATCGGAACCCTAACCGGATCTGTATACCTCGCCCTCAACATAACCCTAACCCTAGGTCCAATCGGAACCCTAACCGGATCTCTAACCCTAGCCCTCAACCTAACCCTAACCCTAGCTCCAATCGCAACCCTAACCGGATCTCTAACCCTAGCCCTCAACATAACCCTAACCCTAGGTTCAATCGTATCCCTAACCGGATCTCTAACGGTAGCCCTCAACATAACCCTAACCCTAGGTCCAATCGGAACCCTAACCGTATCTGTATACCTAGCCCTCAACATAACCCTAACCCTAGGTCCAATCGGAACCCTAACCGGATATCTAACCCTGGCCCTCTACATAACCCTAACCCTAGGTCCAATCGGAACCCTAATCGGATCTCTAACCCTAGCCCTCAACCTAACCCTAACCCTAGGTCCAATCGTAACCCTAACCGGATCTCTAACCCTAGCCCTCAACATAACCCTAACCCTAGGTTCAATCGTATCCCTAACCGGATCTCTAACGCTAGCCCTCAACATAACCCTAACCCTAGGTCCAATCGGAACCCTAAACGGATATCTAAACCTAGCCCTCAACATAACCCTAACCCTAGGTCCAATCGGAACCCTAACCGGATATCTAACCCTGGCCCTCTACATAACCCTAACCCTAGGTCCAATCGGAACCCTAACCGGATCTGTGTACCTCGCCCTCAACATAACCCTAACCCTAGGTCCAATCGGAACCCTAACCGGATCTGTATACCTAGCCCTCAATATAACCCTAACCCTAGGTCCAATCGGAACCCTAACAGGATCTTTAACCCTAGCCCTCAACATAACCCTAACCCTAGGTTCAATCGTATCCCTAACCGGATCTCTAACGCTAGCCCTCAACATAACCCTAACCCTAGGTCCAATCGGAACCCTAACCGGATCTGTATACCTCGCCCTCAACATAACCCTAACCCTAGGTCCAATCGGAACCCTAACCGGATCTCTAACCCTAGCCCTCAACCTAACCCTAACCCTAGCTCCAATCGCAACCCTAACCGGATCTCTAACCCTAGCCCTCAACATAACCCTAACCCTAGGTTCAATCGTATCCCTAACCGGATCTCTAACGCTAGCCCTCAACATAACCCTAACCCTAGGTCCAATCGGAACCCTAACCGTATCTGTATACCTAGCCCTCAACATGACCCTAACCCTAGGTCCAATCGGAACCCTAACCGGATCTCTAACCCTAGCCCTCAACATAACCCTAACCCTAGGTCCAATCGGAACCGTAACCGGAACTCTAACCCTAGCCCTCAACATAACCCTAACCCTAGGTCCAATCGGAACCCTAAACGGATATCTAACCCTAGCCCTCAACATAACCCTAACCCTAGGTCCAATCGGAACCCTAAACGGATTTCTAACCGTAGCCATCAACATAATCCTAACCCTAGGTCCAATCGGAACCCTAACCGGATCTGTATACCTAGCCCTCAACATAACCCTAACCCTAGGTCCAATCGGAACCCTAACCGGATCTCTAACCCTAGCCCACAACATAACCCTAACCCTAGGTCCAATCGGAACCCTAACCGGATCTGTGTACCTAGCCCTCAACATAACCCTAACCCTAGGTCCAATCGGAACCCCAACCGGAACTCTAACCCTAGCCCTCAACATAACCCTAACCCTAGGTCCAATCGGAAGCCTAACCGGATCTCTAACCCTAGCCCTCAACGTAACCCTAACCCTAGGTCCAATCGGAACCCTAACCGGATCTCTAACCCTAGCTCTCAACATAACCCTAACCCTAGGTCTAATCGGAACCCTAACCGGATCTGTGTACCTAGACCTCAACATAACCCTAACCCTAGGTCCAATCGGAACCCTAACCGGATCTGTATACCTAGCCCTCAACATAACCCTAACCCTAGGTCCAATCGGAACCCTAACAGGATCTCTAACCCTAGCCCTCAACATAACCCTAACCCTAGGTCCAATCGTATCCCTAACCGGATCTCTAACCCTAGCCCTCAACATAGCCCTAACCCTAGGTCCAATCGGAACCCTAACCGGATCTGTATACCTAGCCCTCAACATAACCCTAACCCTAGGTCCAATCGGAACCCTAACCGGATCTCTAACCCTAGCCCTCAACCTAACCCTAACCCTAGGTCCAATCGCAACCCTAACCGGATCTCTAACCCTAGCCCTCAACATAACCCTAACCCTAGGTTCAATCGTATCCCTAAACGGATCTCTAACGCTAGCCCTCAACATAACCCTAACCCTAGGTCCAATCGGAACCCTAAACGGATATCTAAACCTAGCCCTCAACATAACCCTAACCCTATGTCCAATCGGAACCCTAACCGGATATCTAACCCTGGCCCTCTACATAACCCTAACCCTAGGTCCAATCGGAACCCTAACCGGATCAGTGTACCTAGACCTCAACATAACCCTAACCCTAGGTCCAATCGGAACCCTAACCGGATCTGTATACCTAGCCCTCAACATAACCCTAACCCTAGGTCCAATCGGAACCCTAACAGGATCTCTAACCCTAGCCCTCAACATAACCCTAACCCTAGGTTCAATCGTATCCCTAACCGGATCTGTAACGCTAGCCCTCAACATAACCCTAACCCTAGGTCCAATCGGAACCCTAACCGGATCTGTATACCTTGCCCTCAACATAACCCTAACCCTAGGTCCAATCGGAACCCTAACCGGATCTCTAACCCTAGCCCTCAACATAACCCTAACCCTAGGTCCAATCGGAACCGTAACCGGATCTCTAACCCTAGCCCTCAACATAACCCTAACCCTAGGTCCAATCAAAACCCTAACTGGATCTCTAACCCTAGCCCTCAATATAACCCTAACCCTAGGTCCAATCTGAACCCTAACCGGATCTCTAACCCTAGCCCTCAATATAACCCTAACCCTAGGTCCAATTGGAACCCAAACCGGATCTCTAACCCTAGCCCTCAAACTAACCCTAACCCTAGGTCCAATCGCAACCCTAACCGGATCTCTAACCCTAGCCCTCAACATAACCCGAACCCTTGGTCCAATCGGAACCCTAACCGGATCTCTAACCCTAGCCCTCAACATAACCCTAACCCTAGGTCCAATCGGAACCGTAACCGGATCTCTAACCCTAGCCCTCAACATAACCCTAACCCTAGGTCCAATCGGAACCCTAACCGGATCTCTAACCCTAGCCCTCAACATAACCCTAACCTTAGGTCCAATCGGAACCCTAAGCGGATCTCTAACCCTAGCTCTCAACGTAACCCTAACCCTAGGTCCAATCGGAACCGTAAACGGATATCTAACCCTAGCCCTCAACATAACCCGAACCTTGGTCCAATCGGAAACCTAACCGGATCTCTAAACCTCGCCCTCAACATAACCCTAATCCTAGGTCCAATCGGAACCCTAACCGGATCTCTACACCTCGCCCTCAACATAACCCTAACCCTAGGTCCAATCGGAACCCTTGCCGGTTCTCTACCCCTCGCCCTCAACATAACCCTAACCCTAGGTCCAATCGGAACCCTAACCGGATATCTAACCCTAGCCCTCTACATAACCCTAACCCTAGTTCCAATCGGAACCGTAACAGGATCTCTAACCCAGCCCGCAACATTACCCTAACCCTAGGTCCAATCGGAACCCTAAACGGATATCTAAACCTAGCCCTCAACATAACCCTAACCCTACGTCCAATCGGAACCCTGACCGGATATCTAACCCTAGCCCTCTACATAACCCTAACCCTAGGTCCAATCGGAACCCTTACCGGATCTGTGTACCTAGACCTCAACATAACCCTAACCCTAGGTCCAATCGGAACCCCAACCGGATCTGTATACCTAGCCCTCAACATAACCCTAACCCTAGGTCCAATCGGAACCCTAACAGGATCTCTACCCCTCGCCCTCAACCTAGCCCTAACCCTAGGTCCAATCGCAACCCTAACCGGATCTCTAACCCTAGCTCTCAACATAACCCTAACCCTAGGTCCAATCGGAACCCTAACCGGATCTGTGTACCTAGACCTCAACATAACCCTAACCCTACGTCCAATCGGAACCCTAACCGGATCTGTATACCTAGCCCTCAACATAACCCTAACCCTAGGTCCAATCGGAACCCTAACCGGATCTCTAACCCTAGCCCTCAACATAACCCTAACCCTAGGTTCAATCGTATCCCTAACCGGATCTCTAACCCTAGCCCTCAACATAGCCCTAACCCTAGGTCCAATCGGAACCCTAACAGGATCTCTAACCCCAGCCCTCAACATAACCCTAACCCTAGGTTCAATCGTATCCCTAACCGGATCTCTAACCCTAGCCCTCAACGTAACCCTAACCCTAGGTCCAATCGGAACCCTAACCGGATCTCTAACCCTAGCTCTCAACATAACCCTAACCCTAGGTCCAATCGGAACCCTAACCGGATCTGTGTACCTAGACCTCAACATAACCCTAACCCTAGGTCCAATCGGAACCCTAACCGGATCTGTATACCTAGCCCTCAACATAACCCTAACCCTAGGTCCAATCGGAACCCTAACAGGATCTCTAACCCTAGCCCTCAACATAACCCTAACCCTAGGTTCAATCGTATCCCTAACCGGATCTCTAACCCTAGCCCTCAACATAGCCCTAACCCTAGGTCCAATCGGAACCCTAACCGGATCTGTATACCTAGCCCTCAACATAGCCCTAACCCTAGGTCCAATCGGAACCCTAACCGGATCTGTATACCTAGCCCTCAACATAACCCTAACCCTAGGTCCAATCGGAACCCTAACAGGATCTCTAACCCTAGCCCTCAACATAACCCTAACCCTAGGTTCAATCGTATCCCTAACCGGATCTCTAACGCTATCCCTCAACATAACCCTAACCCTAGGTCCAATCGGAACCCTAACCGGATCTGTATACCTAGCCCTCAACATAACCCTAACCCTAGGTCCAATCGGAACCCTAACCGGATCTCTAACCCTATCCCTCAACATAACCCTAACCCTAGGTCCAATCGGAACCGTAACCGGATCTCTAACCCTAGCCCTCAACATAACCCTAACCCTAGGTCCAATCAAAACCCTAAGCGGATCTCTAACCCTAGCTCTCAACATAACCCTAACCCTAGGTCCAATCGGAACCCTAACCGGATATCTAACCCTAGCCCTCTACATAACCCTAACCCTAGTTCCAATCGGGCCCTAACAGGATCTCTAACCCAGCCCGCAACATAACCCTAACCGTAGGTCCAATCGGAACCCTAAACGGATATCTAAACCTAGCCCTCAACATAAACCTAACCCTAGGTCCAATAGGAACCCTAACCGGATATCTAACCCTGGCCCTCTACATAACCCTAACCCTAGGTCCAATCGGAACCCTAACCGGATCTGTGTACCTAGACCTCAACATAACCCTAACCCTAGGTCCAATCGGAACCCTAACCGGATCTGTATACCTAGCCCTCAACATAACCCTAACCCTAGGTCCAATCGGAACCCTAATCGGATCTCTAACCCTAGCCCTCAACCTAACCCTAACCCTAGGTCCAATCGGAACCCTAAACGGATATCTAAACCTAGCCCTCAACATAACCCTAACCCTAGGTCCAATAGGAACCCTAACCGGATATCTAACCCTGGCCCTCTACATAACCCTAACCCTAGGTCCAATCGGAACCCTAACCGGATCTGTGTACCTAGACCTCAACATAACCCTAACCCTAGGTCCAATCGGAACCCTAACCGGATCTGTATACCTAGCCCTCAACATAACCCTAACCCTAGGTCCAATCGGAACCCTAATCGGATCTCTAACCCTAGCCCTCAACCTAACCCTAACCCTAGGTCCAATCGGAACCCTAAACGGATATCTAAACCTAGCCCTCAACATAACCCTAACCCTAGGTCCAATAGGAACCCTAACCGGATATCTAAACCTGGCCCTCTACATAACCCTAACCCTAGGTCCAATCGGAACCCTAACCGGATCTGTGTACCTAGACCTCAACATAACCCTAACCCTAGGTCCAATCGGAACCCTAACCGGATCTGTATACCTAGCCCTCAACATAACCCTAACCCTAGGTCCAATCGGAACCCTAATCGGATCTCTAACCCTAGCCCTCAACCTAACCCTAACCCTAGGTCCAATCGCAACCCTAACCGGATCTCTAACCCTAGCCCTCAACATAACCCTAACCCTAGGTTCAATCGTATCCCTAGCCGGATCTCTAACGCTAGCCCTCAACATAACCCTAACCCTAGGTCCAATCGGAACCCTAAACGGATATCTAAACCTAGCCCTCAACATAACCCTAACCCTAGGTCCAATCGGAACCCTAACCGGATATCTAACCCTGGCCCTCTACATAACCCTAACCCTAGGTCCAATCGGAACCCTAACCGGATCTGTGTACCTAGACCTCAACATAACCCTAACCCTAGGTCCAATCGGAACCCTAACCGGATCTGTATACCTAGCCCTCAACATAACCCTAACCCTAGGTCCAATCGGAACCCTAACAGGATCTTTAACCCTAGCCCTCAACATAACCCTAACCCTAGGTTCAATCGTATCCCTAACCGGATCTCTAACGCTAGCCCTCAACATATCACTAACCCTAGGTCCAATCGGAACCCTAAACGGATATCTAACCCTAGCCCTCAACATAACCCTAACCCTAGGTCCAATCGGAACCCTAAACGGATATCTAACCCTAGCCCTCAACATAACCCTAACCCTAGGTCCATTCGGAACCCTAACCGGATATCTAACCCTAGCCCTCAACATAACCGTAACCCTAGTTCCAATCGGAACCCTAACAGGATCTCTACCCCAGCCCTCAACATAACCCTAACGCTAGGTCCAATCGGAACCCTAACCGGATCTCTACCCCTCGCCCGCAACATAACCCTAACCCTAGGTCCAATCGGAACCCTAACCGGATCTCTACATCTCGCCCTCAACATAACCCTAAACCTTGGTCCAATCGGAACCCTAACCGGATATCTAACACTAGCCCTCAACATAACCCTAACCCTAGGTAAAAATCGGAACCCTAAACGGATCTCTAACCCTAGCTCTCAACATAACCCTAACCCTAGGTCCAATCGGAACCCTAACAGGATCTCTAACCCTAGCCCTCAACATAACCCTAACCCTAGGTTCAATCGTATCCCTAACCGGATCTCTAACGCTAGCCTTCAACATAACCCTAACCCTAGGTCCAATCGGAACCCTAACCGGATCTGTATACCTAGCCCTCAACATAACCCTAACCCTAGGTCCAATCGGAACCCTAATCGGATCTCTAACCCTAGCCCTCAACCTAACCCTAACCCTAGGTCCAATCGCAACCCTAACCGGATCTCTAACCCTAGCCCTCAACATAACCCTAACCCTAGGTTCAATCGTATCCCTAACCGGATCTCTAACGCTAGCCCTCAACATAACCCTAACCCTAGGTCCAATCGGAACCCTAAACGGATATCTAAACCTAGCCCTCAACATAACCCTAACCCTAGGTCCAATCGGAACCCTAACCGGATATCTAACCCTGGCCCTCTACATAACCCTAACCCTAGGTCCAATCGGAACCCTAACCGGATCTGTGTACCTAGACCTCAACATAACCCTAACCCTAGGTCCAATCGGAACCCTAACAGGATCTTTAAACCTAGCCCTCAACATAACCCTAACCCTAGGTTCAATCGTATCCCTAACCGGATCTCTAACGCTAGCCCTCAACATAACCCTAACCCTAGGTCCAATCGGAACCCTAACCGGATCTGTATACCTCGCCCTCAACATAACCCTAACCCTAGGTCCAATAGGAACCCTAACCGGATCTCTAACCCTAGCCCTCAACCTAACCCTAACCCTAGCTCCAATCGCAACCCTAACCGGATCTCTAACCCTAGCCCTCAACATAACCCTAACCCTAGGTTCAATCGTATCCCTAACCGGATCTCTAACGCTAGCCCTCAACATAACCCTAACCCTAGGTCCAATCGGAACCCTAACCGTATCTGTATACCTAGCCCTCAACATAACCCTAACCCTAGGTCCAATAGGAACCCTAACCGGATCTCTAACCCTAGCCCTCAACATAACCCTAACCCTAGGTCCAATCGGAACCGTAACAGGAACTCTAACCCTATCCCTCAACATAACCCTAACCCTAGGTCCAATGGGAACCCTAAACGGATATCTAACCCTAGCCCTCAACATAACCCTAACCCTAGGGCCAATCGGAACCCTAAACGGATTTCTAACCGTAGCCATCAACATAATCCTAACCCTAGGTCCAATCGGAACCCTAACCGGATCTGTATACCTAGCCCTCAACATAACACTAACCCTAGGTCCAATCGGAACCCTAACCGGATCTGTATACCTAGCCCTCAACATAACCCTAACCCTAGGTCCAATCGGAACCCTAACCGGATCTCTAACCCTAGCCCACAACATAACCCTAACCCTAGGTCCAATCGGAACCCTAACCGGACCTGTGTACCTATCCCTCAACATAACCCTAACCCTAGGTCCAATCGGAACCCCAACCGGAACTCTAACCCTAGCCCTCAACATAACCCTAACCCTCGGTCCAATCGGAAGCCTAACCGGATCTCTAACCCTAGCCCTCAACGTAACCCTAACCCTAGGTCCAATCGGAACCCTAACCGGATCTCTAACCCTAGCTCTCAACATAACCCTAACCCTAGGTCCAATCGGAACCCTAACCGGATCTGTGTACCTAGACCTCAACATAACCCTAACCCTAGGTCCAATCGGAACCCTAACCGGATCTGTATACCTAGCCCTCAACATAACCCTAACCCTAGGTCCAATCGGAACCCTAACAGGATCTCTAACCCTAGCCCTCAACATAACCCTAACCCTAGGTTCAATCGTATCCCTAACCGGATCTCTAACCCTAGCCCTCAACATAGCCCTATCCCTAGGTCCAATCGGAACCCTAACCGGATCTGTATACCTAGCCCTCAACATAGCCCTAACCCTAGGTCCAATCGGAACCCTAACCGGATCTGTATACCTAGCCCTCAACATAACCCTAACCCTAGGTCCAATCGGAACCCTAACAGGATCTCTAACCCTAGCCCTGAACATAACCATAACCCTAGGTTCAATCGTATCCCTAACCGGATCTCTAACGCTAGCCCTCAACATAACCCTAACCCTAGGTCCAATCGGAACCCTAACCGGATCTGTATACCTAGCCCTCAACATAACCCTAACCCTAGGTCCAATCGGAACCCTAACCGGATCTCTAACCCTAGCCCTCAACATAACACTAACCCTAGGTCCAATCGGAACCGTAACCGGATCTCTAACCCTAGCCCTCAACATAACCCTAGCCCTAGGTCCAATCAAAACCCTAACCGGATCTCTAACCCTAGCTCTCAACATAACCCTAACCCTAGGTCCAATCGGAACCCTAACCGGATATCTAACCCTAGCCCTCTACATAACCCTAACCCTAGTTCCAATCGGGCCCTAACAGGATCTCTAACCCAGCCCGCAACATAACCCTAACCGTAGGTCCAATCGGAAACCTAAACGGATATCTAAACCTAGCCCTCAACATAACCCTAACCCTAGGTCAAATCGGAACCCTAACCGGATCTGTGTACCTAGCCCTCAACATAACCCTAACCCTAGGTCCAATCGGAACCCTAAACGGATATCTAACCCTAGCCCTCAACATAACCCTAACCCTAGGTCCAATCGGAACCCTAAACGGATTTCTAACCGTAGCCATCAACATAATCCTAACCCTAGGTCCAATCGGAACCCTAACCGGATCTGTATACCTAGCCCTCAACATAACCCTAACCCTAGGTCCAATCGGAACCCTAACCGGATCTCTAACCCTAGCCCACAACATAACCCTAACCCTAGGTCCAATCGGAACCCTAACCGGATCTGTGTACCTAGCCCTCAACATAACCCTAACCCTAGGTCCAATCGGAACCCCAACCGGAACTCTAACCCTAGCCCTCAACATAACCCTAACCCTAGGTCCAATCGGAAGCCTAACCGGATCTCTAACCCTAGCCCTCAACGTAACCCTAACCCTAGGTCCAATCGGAACCCTAACCGGATCTCTATCCCTAGCTCTCAACATAACCCTAACCCTAGGTCTAATCGGAACCCTAACCGGATCTGTGTACCTAGACCTCAACATAACCCTAACCCTAGGTCCAATCGGAACCCTAACCGGATTTGTATACCTAGCCCTCAACATAACCCTAACCCTAGGTCCAATCGGAACCCTAACAGGATCTCTAACCCTAGCCCTCAACATAACCCTAACCCTAGGTCCAATCGTATCCCTAACCGGATCTCTAACCCTAGCCCTCAACATAGCCCTAACCGTAGGTCCAATCGGAACCCTAACCGGATCTGTATACCTAGCCCTCAACATAACCCTAACCCTAGGTCCAATCGGAACCCTAACCGTATCTGTATACCTAGCCCTCAACATAACCCTAACCCTAGGTCCAATCGCAACCCTAACCGGATCTCTAACGCTAGCCCTCAACATAACCCTAACCCTAGGTCCAATCGGAACCCTAAACGGATATCTAAACGTAGCCCTCAACATAACCCTAACCCTATGTCCAATCGGAACCCTAACCGGATATCTAACCCTGGCCCTCTACATTACCCTAACCCTAGGTCCAATCGGAACCCTAACCGGGTCTGTGTACCTAGACCTCAACATAACCCTAACCCTAGGTCCAATCGGAACCCTAACCGGATCTGTATACCTAGCCCTCAACATAACCCTAACCCTAGGTCCAATCGGAACCCTAACAGGATCTCTAACCCTAGCCCTCAACATAACCCTAACCCTAGGTTCAATCGTATCCCTAACCGGATCTGTAACGCTAGCCCTCAACATAACCCTAACCCTAGGTCCAATCGGAACCCTAACCAGATCTGTATACCTAGCCCTCAACATAACCCTAACCCTAGGTCCAATCGGAACCCTAACCGGATCTGTATACCTAGCCCTCAACATAACCCTAACCCTAGGTCCAATCGGAACCCTAACAGGATCTTTAACCCTAGCCCTCAACATAACCCTAACCCTAGGTTCAATCGTATCCCTAACCGGATCTCTAACGCTAGCCCTCAACATATAACTAACCCTAGGTCCAATCGGAACCCTAAACGGATATCTAACCCTAGCCCTCAACATAACCCTAACCCTAGGTCCAATCGGAACCCTAAACGGATATCTAACCCTAGCCCTAAACATAACCCTAACCCTAGGTCCATTCGGAACCCTAACCGGATATCTAACCCTAGCCCTCAACATAACCGTAACCCTAGTTCCAATCGGAACCCTAACAGGATCTCTACCCCAGCCCTCAACATAACCCTAACGCTAGGTCCAATCGGAACCCTAACCGGATCTCTACCCCTCGCCCGCAACATAACCCTAACCCTAGGTCCAATCGGAACCCTAACCGGATCTCTACATCTCGCCCTCAACATAACCCTAAACCTTGGTCCAATCGGAACCCTAACCGGATCTCTAACCCTAGCCCTCAACATAACCCTAACCCTAGGTCCAATCGGACCCTAACCGGATCTCTAACCCTAGCTCTCAACGTAACCCTAACCCTAGGTCTAATCGGAACCGTAAACGGATATCTAACCCTAGCCCTCAACATAACCCGAACCTTGGTTTAATCGGAAACCTAACCGGATCTCTAAAGCTCGCCCTCAACATAACCCTAATCCTAGGTCCAATCGGAACCCTAACCGGATCTCTACACCTCGCCCTCAACATAACCCTAACCCTAGGTCCAATCGGAACCCTTGCCGGTTCTCTACCCCTCGCCCTCAACATAACCCTAACCCTAGGTCCAATCGGAACCCTAACCGGATATCTAACCCTAGCCCTCTACATAACCCTAACCCTAGTTCCAATCGGAACCGTAACAGGATCTCTAACCCAGCCCGCAACATTACCCTAACCATAGGTCCAATCGGAACCCTGACCGGATATCTAACCCTAGCCCTCTACATAACCCTAACCCTAGGTCCAATCTGAACCCTTACCGGATCTGTGTACCTAGACCTCACATTACCCTAACCCTAGGTCCAATCGGAACCACAACCGGATCTCTAACCCTAGCCCTCAACATAACCCTAACCCTAGGTCCAATCGCAACCCTAACCGGATCTCTAACCCTAGCCCTCAACATAACCCTAACCCTAGGTCCAATCGGAACCCTAACCGGATCTCTAACCCTAGCTCTCAACATAACCCTAACCCTAGGTCCAATCAGTACCCTAACCGGATCTCTAACCCTAGCCCTCAACATAAACCTAACCCTACGTCCAATCGGAACCCTAACCGGATTTCTAACCCTAGCCTTCAACATAACCCTAACCCTAGGTCCAATCGGAACCCTAACCGGATCTGTATACCTAGCCCTCAACATAACCCTAACCCTAGGTCCAATCGGAACCCTAACCGGATCTGTGTACCTAGCCCTCAACATAACCCTAACCCTAGGTCCAATCGGAACCCCAACCGGATCTCTAACCCTAGCCCTCAACATAACCCTAACCCTAGGTCTAATTGGAACCATAACCGGATCTCTAACCCTAGCCCTCAACATAACCCTAACCCTAGGTCCAATCGGAACCCTAACCGGAACTCTAACCCTAGCCCTCAAAATAACCCTAACCCTAGGTCCAATCGGAACCCTAAGCGGATCTCTAACCCTAGCGCTCAACATATCACTAACCCTAGGTCCAATCGGAACCCTAAACGGATATCTAACCCTAGCCCTCAACATAACCCTAACCCTAGGTCCAATCGGAACCCTAAACGGATATCTAACCCTAGCCCTCAACATAACCCTAACCCTAGGTCCATTCGGAACCCTAACCGGATATCTAACCCTAGCCCTCAACATAACCGTAACCCTAGTTCCAATCGGAACCCTAACAGGATCTCTACCCCAGCCCTCAACATAACCCTAACGCTAGGTCTAATCGGAACCCTAACCGGATCTCTACCCCTCGCCCGCAACATAACCCTAAACCTTGGTCCAATCGGAACCCTAACCGGATATCTAACACTAGCCCTCAACATAACCCTAACCCTAGGTAAAAATCGGAACCCTAACCGGATCTCTAACCCTAGCTCTCAACATAACCCTAACCCTAGGTCCAATCGGAACCCTAACAGGATCTCTAACCCTAGCCCTCAACATAACCCTAACCCTAGGTTCAATCGTATCCCTAACCGGATCTCTAACGCTAGCCTTCAACATAACCCTAACCCTAGGTCCAATCGGAACCCTAACCGGATCTGTATACCTAGCCCTCAACATAACCCTAACCCTAGGTCCAATCGGAACCCTAATCGGATCTCTAACCCTAGCCCTCAACCTAACCCTAACCCTAGGTCCAATCGCAACCCTAACCGGATCTCTAACCCTAGCCCTCAACATAACCCTAACCCTAGGTTCAATCGTATCCCTAACCGGATCTCTAACGCTAGCCCTCAACATAACCCTAACCCTAGGTCCAATCGGAACCCTAAACGGATATCTAAACCTAGCCCTCAACATAACCCTAACCCTAGGTCCAATCGGAACCCTAACCGGATATCTAACCCTGGCCCTCTACATAACCCTAACCCTAGGTCCAATCGGAACCCTAACCGGATCTGTGTCCCTAGACCTCAACATAACCCTAACCCTAGGTCCAATCGGAACCCTAACAGGATCTTTAACCCTAGCCCTCAACATAACCCTAACCCTAGGTTCAATCGTATCCCTAACCGGATCTCTAACGCTAGCCCTCAACATAACCCTAACCCTAGGTCCAATCGGAACCCTAACCGGATCTGTATACCTCGCCCTCAACATAACCCTAACCCTAGGTCCAATAGGAACCCTAACCGGATCTCTAACCCTAGCCCTCAACCTAACCCTAACCCTAGCTCCAATCGCAACCCTAACCGGATCTCTAACCCTAGCCCTCAACATAACCCTAACCCTAGGTTCAATCGTATCCCTAACCGGATCTCTAACGCTAGCCCTCAACATAACCCTAACCCTAGGTCCAATCGGAACCCTAACCGTATCTGTATACCTAGCCCTCAACATAACCCTAACCCTAGGTCCAATCGGAACCCTAACCGGATCTCTAACCCTAGCCCTCAACATAACCCTAACCCTAGGTCCAATCGGAACCCTAAACGGATATCTAACCCTAGCCCTCAACATAACCCTAACCCTAGGTCCAATCGGAACCCTAACCGGATCTCTAACGCTAGCCCTCAACATAACCCTAACCCTAGGTCCAATCGGAACCCTAACCGGATCTGTATACCTAGCCCTCAACATAACACTAACCCTAGGTCCAATCGGAACCCTAACCGGATCTGTATACCTAGCCCTCAACATAACCCTAACCCTAGGTCCAATCGGAACCCTAACCGGATCTCTAACCCTAGCCCACAACATAACCCTAACCCTAGGTCCAATCGGAACCCTAACCGGATCTGTGTACCTAGCCCTCAACATAACCCTAACCCTAGGTCCAATCGGAACCCCAACTGGATCTGTATACCTAGCCCTCAACATAACCCTAACCCTAGGTCCAATCGGAACCCTAATCGGATCTCTAACCCTAGCCCTCAACCTAACCCTAACCCTAGGTCCAATCGGAACCCTAAACGGATATCTAAACCTAGCCCTCAACATAACCCTAACCCTAGGTCCAATAGGAACCCTAACCGGATATCTAAACCTGGCCCTCTACATAACCCTAACCCTAGGTCCAATCGGAACCCTAACCGGATCTGTGTACCTAGACCTCAACATAACCCTAACCCTAGGTCCAATCGGAACCCTAACCGGATCTGTATACCTAGCCCTCAACATAACCCTAACCCTAGGTCCAATCGGAACCCTAATCGGATCTCTAACCCTAGCCCTCAACCTAACCCTAACCCTAGGTCCAATCGCAACCCTAACCGGATCTCTAACCCTAGCCCTCAACATAACCCTAACCCTAGGTTCAATCGTATCCCTAGCCGGATCTCTACCGCTAGCCCTCAACATAACCCTAACCCTAGGTCCAATCGGAACCCTAAACGGATATCTAAACCTAGCCCTCAACATAACCCTAACCCTAGGTCCAATCGGAACCCTAACCGGATATCTAACCCTGGCCCTCTACATAACCCTAACCCTAGGTCCAATCGGAACCCTAACCGGATCTGTGTACCTAGACCTCAACATAACCCTAACCCTAGGTCCAATCGGAACCCTAACCGGATCTGTATACCTAGCCCTCAACATAACCCTAACCCTAGGTCCAATCGGAACCCTAACAGGATCTTTAACCCTAGCCCTCAACATAACCCTAACCCTAGGTTCAATCGTATCCCTAACCGGATCTCTAACGCTAGCCCTCAACATATAACTAACCCTAGGTCCAATCGGAACCCTAAACGGATATCTAACCCTAGCCCTCAACATAACCCTAACCCTAGGTCCAATCGGAACCCTAAACGGATATCTAACCCTAGCCCTAAACATAACCCTAACCCTAGGTCCATTCGGAACCCTAACCGGATATCTAACCCTAGCCCTCAACATAACCGTAACCCTAGTTCCAATCGGAACCCTAACAGGATCTCTACCCCAGCCCTCAACATAACCCTAACGCTAGGTCCAATCGGAACCCTAACCGGATCTCTACCCCTCGCCCGCAACATAACCCTAACCCTAGGTCCAATCGGAACCCTAACCGGATCTCTACATCTCGCCCTCAACATAACCCTAAACCTTGGTCCAATCGGAACCCTAACCGGATATCTAACACTAGCCCTCAACATAACCCTAACCCTAGGTAAAAATCGGAACCCTAAACGGATCTCTAACCCTAGCTCTCAACATAACCCTAACCCTAGGTCCAATCGGAACCCTAACAGGATCTCTAACCCTAGCCCTCAACATAACCCTAACCCTAGGTTCAATCGTATCCCTAACCGGATCTCTAACGCTAGCCTTCAACATAACCCTAACCCTAGGTCCAATCGGAACCCTAACCGGATCTGTATACCTAGCCCTCAACATAACCCTAACCCTAGGTCCAATCGGAACCCTAATCGGATCTCTAACCCTAGCCCTCAACCTAACCCTAACCCTAGGTCCAATCGCAACCCTAACCGGATCTCTAACCCTAGCCCTCAACATAACCCTAACCCTAGGTTCAATCGTATCCCTAACCGGATCTCTAACGCTAGCCCTCAACATAACCCTAACCCTAGGTCCAATCGGAACCCTAAACGGATATCTAAACCTAGCCCTGAACATAACCCTAACCCTAGGTCCAATCGGAACCCTAACCGGATATCTAACCCTGGCCCTCTACATAACCCTAACCCTAGGTCCAATCGGAACCCTAACCGGATCTGTGTACCTAGACCTCAACATAACACTAACCCTAGGTCCAATCGGAACGCTAACAGGATCTTTAACCCTAGCCCTCAACATAACCCTAACCCTAGGTTCAATCATATCCCTAACCGGATCTCTAACGCTAGCCCTCAACATAACCCTAACCCTAGGTCCAATCGGAACCCTAACCGGATCTGTATACCTCGCCTTCAACATAACCCTAACCCTAGGTCCAATAGGAACCCTAACCGGATCTCTAACCCTAGCCCTCAACCTAACCGTAACCCTAGCTCCAATCGCAACCCTAACCGGATCTCTAACCCTAGCCCTCAACATAACCCTAACCCTAGGTTCAATCGCATCCCTAACCGGATCTCTAACCCTAGCCCTCAACGTAACCCTAACCCTAGGTCCAATCGGAACCCTAACCGGATCTCTAACCCTAGCTCTCAACATAACCCTAACCCTAGGTCCAATCGGAACCCTAACCGGATCTGTGTACCTAGACCTCAACATAACCCTAACCCTAGGTCCAATCGGAACCCTAACCGGATCTGTATACCTAGCCCTCAACATAACCCTAACCCTAGGTCCAATCGGAACCCTAACCGGATCTCTAACCCTAGCCCTCAACATAACCCTAACGCTAGGTTCAATCGTATCCCTAACCGGATCTATAACCCTAGCCCTCAACATAGCCCTAACCCTAGGTCCAATCGGAACCCTAACCGGATCTGTACACCTAGCCCTCAACATAACCCTAACCCTAGGTCCAATCGGAACCCTAACAGGATCTCTAACCCTAGCCCTCAACATAACCCTAACCCTAGGTTCAAACGTATCCCTAACCGGATCTCTAACCCTAGCCCTCAACGTAACCCTAACCCTAGGTCCAATCGGAACCCTAACCGGATCTCTAACCCTAGCTCTCAACATAACCCTAACCCTAGGTCCAATCGGAACCCTAACCGGATCTGTGTACCTAGACCTCAACATAACCCTAACCCTAGGTCCAATCGGAACCCTAACCGGATCTGTATACCTAGCCCTCAACATAACCCTAACCCTAGGTCCAATCGGAACCCTAACAGGATCTCTAACCCTAGCCCTCAACATAACCCTAACCCTAGGTTCAATCGTATCCCTAACCGGATCTCTAACGCTAGCCCTCAACATAACCCTAACCCTAGGTCCAATCGGAACCCTAACCGGATCTGTATACCTAGCCCTCAACATAACCCTAACCCTAGGTCCAATCGGAACCCTAACCGGATCTCTAACCCTAGCCCTCAACATAACCCTAACCCTAGGTCCAATCGGAACCGTAACCGGATCTCTAACCCTAGCCCTCAACATAACCCTAACCCTAGGTCCAATCAAAACCCTAACTGGATCTCTAACCCTAGCCCTCAATATAACCCTAACCCTAGGTCCAATCGGAACCCTAACCGGATCTCTAACCCTAGCCCTCAATATAACCCTAACCCTAGGTCCAATCGGAACCCTAACCGGATCTCTAACCCTAGCCCTCAAACTAACCCTAACCCTAGGTCCAATCGCAAACCTAACCGGATCTCTAACCCTAGCCCTCAACATAACCCGAACCCTTGGTCCAATCGGAACCCTAACCGGATCTCTAACCCTAGCCCTCAACATAACCCTAACCCTAGGTCCAATCGGAACCCTAACCGGATCTCTAACCCTAGCCCTCAACATAACCCTAACCCTAGGTCCAATCGGAACCCTAACAGGATCTCTAACCCCAGCCCTCAACATAACCCTAACCCTAGGTTCAATCGGAACCCTAACCGGATCTCTAACCCTAGCTCTCAACGTAACCCTAACCCTAGGTCCAATCGGAACAGTAAACGGATATCTAACCCTAGCCCTCAACATAACCCGAACCCTTGGTCCAATCGGAAACCTAACCGGATCTCTAAACCTCGCCCTCAACATAACCCTAATCCTAGGTCCAATTGGAACCCTAACCGGATCTCTACACCTCGCCCTCAACATAACCCTAACCCTAGGTCCAATCGGAACCCTTGCCGGTTCTCTACCCCTCGCCCTCAACATAACCCTAACCCTAGGTCCAATCGGAACCCTAACCGGATATCTAACCCTAGCCCTCTACATAACCCTAACCCTAGTTCCAATCGGAACCGTAACAGGATCTCTAACCCAGCCCGCAACATTACCCTAACCCTAGGTCCAATCGGAACCCTAAACGGATATCTAAAACTAGCCCTCAACATAACCCTAACCCTACGTCCAATCGGAACCCTGACCGGATATCTAACCCTAGCCCTCTACATAACCCTAACCCTAGGTCCAATCGGAACCCTTACCGGATCTGTGTACCTAGACCTCAACATAACCCTAACCCTAGGTCCAATCGGAACCCTAACCGGATCTGTATACCTAGCCCTCAACATAAGCCTAACCCTAGGTCCAATCGGAACCCTAACAGGATCTCTACCCCTCGCCCTCAACCTAGCCCTAACCCTAGGTCCAATCGCAACCCTAACCGGATCTCTAACCCTATCCCTCAACATAACCCTAACCCTAGGTTCAATCGTATCCCTAACCGGATCTCTAACGCTAGCCCTCAACATAACCCTAACCCTAGGTCCAATCGGAACCCTAACCGGATCTCTAACCCTAGCTCTCAACATAACCCTAACCCTAGGTCCAATCAGTACCCTAACCGGATCTCTAACCCTAGCTCTCAACATAACCCTAACCCTAGGTCCAATCGGAACCCTAACAGGATCTCTAACCCTAGCCCTCAACATAACCCTAACCCTAGGTTCAATCGTATCCCTAACCGGATCTCTAACGCTAGCCTTCAACATAACCCTAACCCTAGGTCCAATCGGAACCCTAACCGGATCTGTATACCTAGCCCTCAACATAACCCTAACCCTAGGTCCAATCGGAACCCTAATCGGATCTCTAACCCTAGCCCTCAACCTAACCCTAACCCTAGGTCCAATCGCAACCCTAACCGGATCTCTAACCCTAGCCCTCAACATAACCCTAACCCTAGGTTCAATCGTATCCCTAACCGGATCTCTAACGCTAGCCCTCAACATAACCCTAACCCTAGGTCCAATCGGAACCCTAAACGGATATCTAAACCTAGCCCTCAACATAACCCTAACCCTAGGTCCAATCGGAACCCTAACCGGATATCTAACCCTGGCCCTCTACATAACCCTAACCCTAGGTCCAATCGGAACCCTAACCGGATCTGTGTACCTAGACCTCAACATAACCCTAACCCTAGGTCCAATCGGAACCCTAACAGGATCTTTAACCCTAGCCCTCAACATAACCCTAACCCTAGGTTCAATCGTATCCCTAACCGGATCTCTAACGCTAGCCCTCAACATAACCCTAACCCTAGGTCCAATCGGAACCTTAACCGGATCTGTATACCTCGCCCTCAACATAACCCTAACCCTAGGTCCAATAGGAACCCTAACCGGATCTCTAACCCTAGCCCTCAACCTAACCCTAACCCTAGCTCCAATCGCAACCCTAACCGGATCTCTAACCCTAGCCCTCAACATAACCCTAACCCTAGGTTCAATCGTATCCCTAACCGGATCTCTAACGCTAGCCCTCAACATAACCCTAACCCTAGGTCCAATCGGAACCCTAACCGTATCTGTATACCTAGCCCTCAACATAACCCTAACCCTAGGTCCAATCGGAACCCTAACCGGATCTCTAACCCTAGCCCTCAACATAACCCTAACCCTAGGTCCAATCGGAACCGTAACAGGAACTCTAACCCTATCCCTCAACATAACCCTAACCCTAGGTCCAATCGGAACCCAAAACGGATATCTAACCCTAGCCCTCAACATAACCCTAACCCTAGGGCCAATCGGAACCCTAAACGGATTTCTAACCGTAGCCATCAACATAATCCTAACCCTAGGTCCAATCGGAACCCTAACCGGATCTGTATACCTAGCCCTCAACATAACACTAACCCTAGGTCCAATCGGAACCCTAACCGGATCTGTATACCTAGCCCTCAACATAACCCTAACCCTAGGTCCAATCGGAACCCTAACCGGATCTCTAACCCTAGCCCACAACATAACCCTAACCCTAGGTCCAATCGGAACCCTAACCGGACCTGTGTACCTATCCCTCAACATAACCCTAACCCTAGGTCCAATCGGAACCCCAACCGGAACTCTAACCCTAGCCCTCAACATAACCCTAACCCTCGGTCCAATCGGAAGCCTAACCGGATCTCTAACCCTAGCCCTCAACGTAACCCTAACCCTAGGTCCAATCGGAACCCTAACCGGATCTCTAACCCTAGCTCTCAACATAACCCTAACCCTAGGTCCAATCGGAACCCTAACCGGATCTGTGTACCTAGACCTCAACATAACCCTAACCCTAGGTCCAATCGGAACCCTAACCGGATCTGTATACCTAGCCCTCAACATAACCCTAACCCTAGGTCCAATCGGAACCCTAACAGGATCTCTAACCCTAGCCCTCAACATAACCCTAACCCTAGGTTCAATCGTATCCCTAACCGGATCTCTAACCCTAGCCCTCAACATAGCCCTAACCCTAGGTCCAATCGGAACCCTAACCGGATCTGTATACCTAGCCCTCAACATAGCCCTAACCCTAGGTCCAATCGGAACCCTAACCGGATCTGTATACCTAGCCCTCAACATAACCCTAACCCTAGGTCCAATCGGAACCCTAACAGGATCTCTAACCCTAGCCCTCAACATAACCCTAACCCTAGGTTCAATCGTATCCCTAACCGGATCTCTAACGCTAGCCCTCAACATAACCCTAACCCTAGGTCCAATCGGAACCCTAACCGGATCTGTATACCTAGCCCTCAACATAACCCTAATCCTAGGTCCAATCGGAACCCTAACCGGATCTCTAACCCTAGCCCTCAACATAACACTAACCCTAGGTCCAATCGGAACCGTAACCGGATCTCTAACCCTAGCCCTCAACATAACCCTAGCCCTAGGTCCAATCAAAACCCTAACCGGATCTCTAACCCTAGCTCTCAACATAACCCTAACCCTAGGTCCAATCGGAACCCTAACCGGATATCTAACCCTAGCCCTCTACATAACCCTAACCCTAGTTCCAATCGGGCCCTAACAGGATCTCTAACCCAGCCCGCAACATAACCCTAACCGTAGGTCCAATCGGAAACCTAAACGGATATCTAAACCTAGCCCTCAACATAACCCTAACCCTAGGTCAAATCGGAACCCTAACCGGATCTGTGTACCTAGCCCTCAACATAACCCTAACCCTAGGTCCAATCGGAACCCTAAACGGATATCTAACCCTAGCCCTCAACATAACCCTAACCCTAGGTCCAATCGGAACCCTAAACGGATTTCTAACCGTAGCCATCAACATAATCCTAACCCTAGGTCCAATCGGAACCCTAACCGGATCTGTATACCTAGCCCTCAACATAACCCTAACCCTAGGTCCAATCGGAACCCTAACCGGATCTCTAACCCTAGCCCACAACATAACCCTAACCCTAGGTCCAATCGGAACCCTAACCGGATCTGTGTACCTAGCCCTCAACATAACCCTAACCCTAGGTCCAATCGGAACCCCAACCGGAACTCTAACCCTAGCCCTCAACATAACCCTAACCCTAGGTCCAATCGGAAGCCTAACCGGATCTCTAACCCTAGCCCTCAACGTAACCCTAACCCTAGGTCCAATCGGAACCCTAACCGGATCTCTAACCCTAGCTCTCAACATAACCCTAACCCTAGGTCTAATCGGAACCCTAACCGGATCTGTGTACCTAGACCTCAACATAACCCTAACCCTAGGTCCAATCGGAACCCTAACCGGATCTGTATACCTAGCCCTCAACATAACCCTAACCCTAGGTCCAATCGGAACCCTAACAGGATCTCTAACCCTAGCCCTCAACATAACCCTAACCCTAGGTCCAATCGTATCCCTAACCGGATCTCTAACCCTAGCCCTCAACATAGCCCTAACCGTAGGTCCAATCGGAACCCTAACCGGATCTGTATACCTAGCCCTCAACATAACCCTAACCCTAGGTCCAATCGGAACCCTAACCGTATCTGTATACCTAGCCCTCAACATAACCCTAACCCTAGGTCCAATCGCAACCCTAACCGGATCTCTAACGCTAGCCCTCAACATAACCCTAACCCTAGGTCCAATCGGAACCCTAAACGGATATCTAAACCTAGCCCTCAACATAACCCTAACCCTATGTCCAATCGGAACCCTAACCGGATATCTAACCCTGGCCCTCTACATTACCCTAACCCTAGGTCCAATCGGAACCCTAACCGGGTCTGTGTACCTAGACCTCAACATAACCCTAACCCTAGGTCCAATCGGAACCCTAACCGGATCTGTATACCTAGCCCTCAACATAACCCTAACCCTAGGTCCAATCGGAACCCTAACAGGATCTCTAACCCTAGCCCTCAACATAACCCTAACCCTAGGTTCAATCGTATCCCTAACCGGATCTGTAACGCTAGCCCTCAACATAACCCTAACCCTAGGTCCAATCGGAACCCTAACCAGATCTGTATACCTAGCCCTCAACATAACCCTAACCCTAGGTCCAATCGGAACCCTAACCGGATCTCTAACCCTAGCCCTCAACATAACCCTAACCCTAGGTCCAATCGGAACCGTAACCGGATCTCTAACCCTAGCCCTCAACATAACCCTAACCCTAGGTCCAATCAAAACCCTAACTGGATCTCTAACCCTAGCCCTCAATATAACCCTAACCCTAGGTCCAATCTGAACCCTAACCGGGTCTCTAACCCTAGCCCTCAATATAACCCTAACCCTAGGTCCAATCGGAACCCTAACCGGATCTCTAACCCTAGCCCTCAAACTAACCCTAACCCTAGGTCCAATCGCAACCCTAACCGGATCTCTAACCCTAGCCCTCAACATAACCCGAACCCTTGGTCCAATAGGAACCCTAACCGGATCTCTAACCCTAGCCCTCAACATAACCCTAACCCTAGGTCCAATCGGAACCGTAACCGAATCTCTAACCCTAGCCCTCAACATAACCCTAACCCTAGGTTCAATCGTAACCCTAACCGGATCTCTAACCCTAGCCCTCAACATAACCCTAACCCTAGGTCCAATCGGACCCTAACCGGATCTCTAACCCTAGCTCTCAACGTAACCCTAACCCTAGGTCTAATCGGAACCGTAAACGGATATCTAACCCTAGCCCTCAACATAACCCGAACCTTGGTTTAATCGGAAACCTAACCGGATCTCTAAACCTCGCCCTCAACATAACCCTAATCCTAGGTCCAATCGGAACCCTAACCGGATCTCTACACCTCGCCCTCAACATAACCCTAACCCTAGGTCCAATCGGAACCCTTGCCGGTTCTCTACCCCTAGCCCTCAACATAACCCTAACCCTAGGTCCAATCGGAACCCTAACCGGATATCTAACCCTAGCCCTCTACATAACCCTAACCCTAGTTCCAATCGGAACCGTAACAGGATCTCTAACCCAGCCCGCAACATTACCCTAACCATAGGTCCAATCGGAACCCTAAACGGATATCTAAACCTAGCCCTCAACATAATCCTAACCCTACGTCCAATCGGAACCCTGACCGGATATCTAACCCTAGCCCTCTACATAACCCTAACCCTAGGTCCAATCTGAACCCTTACCGGATCTGTTTACCTAGACCTCACATTACCCTAACCCTAGGTCCAATCGGAACCCCAACCGGATCTCTAACCCTAGCCCTCAACATAACCCTAACCCTAGGTCCAATCGCAACCCTAACCGGATCTCTAACCCTAGCCCTCAACATAACCCTAACCCTAGGTCCAATCGGAACCCTAACCGGATCTCTAACCCTAGCTCTCAACATAACCCTAACCCTAGGTCCAATCAGTACCCTAACCGGATCTCTAACCCTAGCCCTCAACATAAACCTAACCCTACGTCCAATCGGAACCCTAACCGGATTTCTAACCCTAGCCTTCAACATAACCCTAACCCTAGGTCCAATCGGAACCCTAACCGGATCTGTATACCTAGCCCTCAACATAACCCTAACCCTAGGTCCAATCGGAACCCTAACCGGATCTGTGTACCTAGCCCTCAACATAACCCTAACCCTAGGTCCAATCGGAACCCCAACCGGATCTCTAACCCTAGCCCTCAACATAACCCTAACCCTAGGTCTAATCGGAACCATAACCGGATCTCTAACCCTAGCCCTCAACATAACCCTAACCCTAGGTCCAATCGGAACCCTAACCGGAACTCTAACCCTAGCCCTCAAAATAACCCTAACCCTAGGTCCAATCGGAACCCTAAGCGGATCTCTAACCCTAGCGCTCAACATATCACTAACCCTAGGTCCAATCGGAACCCTAAACGGATATCTAACCCTAGCCCTCAACATAACCCTAACCCTAGGTCCAATCGGAACCCTAAACGGATATCTAACCCTAGCCCTCAACATAACCCTAACCCTAGGTCCATTCGGAACCCTAACCGGATATCTAACCCTAGCCCTCAACATAACCGTAACCCTAGTTCCAATCGGAACCCTAACAGGATCTCTACCCCAGCCCTCAACATAACCCTAACGCTAGGTCCAATCGGAACCCTAACCGGATCTCTACCCCTCGCCCGCAACATAACCCTAACCCTAGGTCCAATCGGAACCCTAACCGGATCTCTACATCTCGCCCTCAACATAACCCTAAACCTTGGTCCAATCGGAACCCTAACCGGATATCTAACACTAGCCCTCAACATAACCCTAACCCTAGGTAAAAATCGGAACCCTAACCGGATCTCTAACCCTAGCTCTCAACATAACCCTAACCCTAGGTCCAATCGGAACCCTAACAGGATCTCTAACCCTAGCCCTCAACATAACCCTAACCCTAGGTTCAATCGTATCCCTAACCGGATCTCTAACGCTAGCCTTCAACATAACCCTAACCCTAGGTCCAATCGGAACCCTAACCGGATCTGTATACCTAGCCCTCAACATAACCCTAACCCTAGGTCCAATCGGAACC
The DNA here is from genome assembly GCF_054644295.1 of Miniopterus natalensis. Classification (NCBI taxonomy): domain Eukaryota; kingdom Metazoa; phylum Chordata; class Mammalia; order Chiroptera; family Miniopteridae; genus Miniopterus; species Miniopterus natalensis. The sequence continues at coordinate 471,732 of NW_028269988.1, forward strand.
CTAATCGGATCTCTAACCCTAGCCCTCAACCTAACCCTAACCCTAGGTCCAATCGCAACCCTAACCGGATCTCTAACCCTAGCCCTCAACATAACCCTAACCCTAGGTTCAATCGTATCCCTAACCGGATCTCTAACGCTAGCCCTCAACATAACCCTAACCCTAGGTCCAATCGGAACCCTAAACGGATATCTAAACCTAGCCCTCAACATAACCCTAACCCTAGGTCCAATCGGAACCCTAACCGGATATCTAACCCTGGCCCTCTACATAACCCTAACCCTAGGTCCAATCGGAACCCTAACCGGATCTGTGTCCCTAGACCTCAACATAACCCTAACCCTAGGTCCAATCGGAACCCTAACAGGATCTTTAACCCTAGCCCTCAACATAACCCTAACCCTAGGTTCAATCGTATCCCTAACCGGATCTCTAACGCTAGCCCTCAACATAACCCTAACCCTAGGTCCAATCGGAACCCTAACCGGATCTGTATACCTCGCCCTCAACATAACCCTAACCCTAGGTCCAATAGGAACCCTAACCGGATCTCTAACCCTAGCCCTCAACCTAACCCTAACCCTAGCTCCAATCGCAACCCTAACCGGATCTCTAACCCTAGCCCTCAACATAACCCTAACCCTAGGTTCAATCGTATCCCTAACCGGATCTCTAACGCTAGCCCTCAACATAACCCTAACCCTAGGTCCAATCGGAACCCTAACCGTATCTGTATACCTAGCCCTCAACATAACCCTAACCCTAGGTCCAATCGGAACCCTAACCGGATCTCTAACCCTAGCCCTCAACATAACCCTAACCCTAGGTCCAATCGGAACCCTAAACGGATATCTAACACTAGCCCTCAACATAACCCTAACCCTAGGTCCAATCGGAACCCTAAACGGATATCTAACCCTAGCCCTCAACATAACCCTAACCCTAGGTTCAATCGTATCCCTAACCGGATCTCTAACGCTAGCCCTCAACATAACCCTAACCCTAGGTCCAATCGGAACCCTAACCGGATCTGTATACCTAGCCCTCAACATAACACTAACCCTAGGTCCAATCGGAACCCTAACCGGATCTGTATACCTAGCCCTCAACATAACCCTAACCCTAGGTCCAATCGGAACCCTAACCGGATCTCCAACCCTAGCCCACAACATAACCCTAACCCTAGGTCCAATCGGAACCCTAACCGGATCTGTGTACCTAGCCCTCAACATAACCCTAACCCTAGGTCCAATCGGAACCCCAACCGGATCTGTATACCTAGCCCTCAACATAACCCTAACCCTAGGTCCAATCGGAACCCTAATCGGATCTCTAACCCTAGCCCTCAACCTAACCCTAACCCTAGGTCCAATCGGAACCCGAAACGGATATCTAAACCTAGCCCTCAACATAACCCTAACCCTAGGTCCAATAGGAACCCTAACCGGATATCTAAACCTGGCCCTCTACATAACCCTAACCCTAGGTCCAATCGGAACCCTAACCGGATCTGTGTACCTAGACCTCAACATAACCCTAACCCTAGGTCCAATCGGAACCCTAACCGGATCTGTATACCTAGCCCTCAACATAACCCTAACCCTAGGTCCAATCGGAACCCTAATCGGATCTCTAACCCTAGCCCTCAACCTAACCCTAACCCTAGGTCCAATCGCAACCCTAACCGGATCTCTAACCCTAGCCCTCAACATAACCCTAACCCTAGGTTCAATCGTATCCCTAGCCGGATCTCTAACCCTAGCCCTCAACATAACCCTAACCCTAGGTCCAATCGGAACCCTAAACGGATATCTAAACCTAGCCCTCAACATAACCCTAACCCTAGGTCCAATCGGAACCCTAACCGGATATCTAACCCTGGCCCTCTACATAACCCTAACCCTAGGTCCAATCGGAACCCTAACCGGATCTGTGTACCTAGACCTCAACATAACCCTAACCCTAGGTCCAATCGGAACCCTAACCGGATCTGTATACCTAGCCCTCAACATAACCCTAACCCTAGGTCCAATCGGAACCCTAACAGGATCTTTAACCCTAGCCCTCAACATAACCCTAACCCTAGGTTCAATCGTATCCCTAACCGGATCTGTAACGCTAGCCCTCAACATATAACTAACCCTAGGTCCAATCGGAACCCTAAACGGATATCTAACCCTAGCCCTCAACATAACCCTAACCCTAGGTCCAATCGGAACCCTAAACGGATATCTAACCCTAGCCCTCAACATAACCCTAACCCTAGGTCCATTCGGAACCCTAACCGGATATCTAACCCTAGCCCTCAACATAACCGTAACCCTAGTTCCAATCGGAACCCTAACAGGATCTCTACCCCAGCCCTCAACATAACCCTAACGCTAGGTCCAATCGGAACCCTAACCGGATCTCTACCCCTCGCCCGCAACATAACCCTAACCCTAGGTCCAATCGGAACCCTAACCGGATCTCTACATCTCGCCCTCAACATAACCCTAAACCTTGGTCCAATCGGAACCCTAACCGGATATCTAACACTAGCCCTCAACATAACCCTAACCCTAGGTAAAAATCGGAACCCTAAACGGATCTCTAACCCTAGCTCTCAACATAACCCTAACCCTAGGTCCAATCGGAACCCTAACAGGATCTCTAACCCTAGCCCTCAACATAACCCTAACCCTAGGTTCAATCGTATCCCTAACCGGATCTCTAACGCTAGCCTTCAACATAACCCTAACCCTAGGTCCAATCGGAACCCTAACGGGATCTGTATACCTAGCCCTCAACATAACCCTAACCCTAGGTCCAATCGGAACCCTAATCGGATCTCTAACCCTAGCCCTCAACCTAACCCTAACCCTAGGTCCAATCGCAACCCTAACCGGATCTCTAACCCTAGCCCTCAACATAACCCTAACCCTAGGTTCAATCGTATCCCTAACCGGATCTCTAACGCTAGCCCTCAACATAACCCTAACCCTAGGTCCAATCGGAACCCTAAACGGATATCTAAACCTAGCCCTCAACATAACCCTAACCCTAGGTCCAATCGGAACCCTAACCGGATATCTAACCCTGGCCCTCTACATAACCCTAACCCTAGGTCCAATCGGAACCCTAACCGGATCTGTGTACCTAGACCTCAACATAACACTAACCCTAGGTCCAATCGGAACCCTAACAGGATCTTTAACCCTAGCCCTCAACATAACCCTAACCCTAGGTTCAATCGTATCCCTAACCGGATCTCTAACCCTAGCCCTCAACATACCCTAACCCTAGGTCCAATCGGAAACCTAAACGGATATCTAACCCTAGGCCCCAACATCACCCTAACCCTAGGTCCAATCGGAACCCTAACCGGATCTCTAACCCTAGCCCACAACATAACCCTAACCCTAGGTCCAATCGGAACCCTAACCCGATCTGTGTACCTAGCCCTCAACATAACCCTATCCCTAGGTCCAATCGGAACCCCAACCGGAACTCTAACCCTAGCCCTCAACATAACCCTAACCCTAGGTCCAATCGGAAGCCTAACCGGATCTCTAACCCTAGCTCTCAACATAACCCTAACCCTAGGTCCAATCGGAACCCTAACCGGATCTGTGTACCTAGACCTCAACATAACCCTAACCCTAGGTCCAATCGGAACCCTAACCGGATCTGTATACCTAGCCCTCAACATAACCCTAACCCTAGGTCCAATCGGAACCCTAACCGGATCTCTAACCCTAGCCCTCAACATAACCCTAACGCTAGGTTCAATCGTATCCCTAACCGGATCTATAACCCTAGCCCTCAACATAGCCCTAACCCTAGGTCCAATCGGAACCCTAACCGGATCTGTACACCTAGCCCTCAACATAACCCTAACCCTAGGTCCAATCGGAACCCTAACAGGATCTCTAACCCTAGCCCTCAACATAACCCTAACCCTAGGTTCAAAGGTATCCCTAACCGGATCTCTAACCCTAGCCCTCAACGTAACCCTAACCCTAGGTCCAATCGGAACCCTAACCGGATCTCTAACCCTAGCTCTCAACATAACCCTAACCCTAGGTCCAATCGGAACCCTAACCGGATCTGTGTACCTAGACCTCAACATAACCCTAACCCTAGGTCCAATCGGAACCCTAACCGGATCTGTATACCTAGCCCTCAACATAACCCTAACCCTAGGTCCAATCGGAACCCTAACAGGATCTCTAACCCTAGCCCTCAACATAACCCTAACCCTAGGTTCAATCGTATCCCTAACCGGATCTCTAACGCTAGCCCTCAACATAACCCTAACCCTAGGTCCAATCGGAACCCTAACCGGATCTGTATACCTAGCCCTCAACATAACCCTAACCCTAGGTCCAATCGGAACCCTAACCGGATCTCTAACCCTAGCCCTCAACATAACCCTAACCCTAGGTCCAATCGGAACCGTAACCGGATCTCTAACCCTAGCCCTCAACATAACCCTAACCCTAGGTCCAATCAAAACCCTAACTGGATCTCTAACCCTAGCCCTCAATATAACCCTAACCCTAGGTCCAATCGGAACCCTAACCGGATCTCTAACCCTAGCCCTCAATATAACCCTAACCCTAGGTCCAATCGGAACCCTAACCGGATCTCTACATCTCGCCCTCAACATAACCCTAAACCTTGGTCCAATCGGAACCCTAACCGGATATCTAACACTAGCCCTCAACATAACCCTAACCCTAGGTAAAAATCGGAACCCTAAACGGATCTCTAACCCTAGCTCTCAACATAACCCTAACCCTAGGTCCAATCGGAACCCTAACAGGATCTCTAACCCTAGCCCTCAACATAACCCTAACCCTAGGTTCAATCGTATCCCTAACCGGATCTCTAACGCTAGCCTTCAACATAACCCTAACCCTAGGTCCAATCGGAACCCTAACGGGATCTGTATACCTAGCCCTCAACATAACCCTAACCCTAGGTCCAATCGGAACCCTAATCGGATCTCTAACCCTAGCCCTCAACCTAACCCTAACCCTAGGTCCAATCGCAACCCTAACCGGATCTCTAACCCTAGCCCTCAACATAACCCTAACCCTAGGTTCAATCGTATCCCTAACCGGATCTCTAACGCTAGCCCTCAACATAACCCTAACCCTAGGTCCAATCGGAACCCTAAACGGATATCTAAACCTAGCCCTCAACATAACCCTAACCCTAGGTCCAATCGGAACCCTAACCGGATATCTAACCCTGGCCCTCTACATAACCCTAACCCTAGGTCCAATCGGAACCCTAACCGGATCTGTGTACCTAGACCTCAACATAACACTAACCCTAGGTCCAATCGGAACCCTAACAGGATCTTTAACCCTAGCCCTCAACATAACCCTAACCCTAGGTTCAATCGTATCCCTAACCGGATCTCTAACCCTAGCCCTCAACATACCCTAACCCTAGGTCCAATCGGAAACCTAAACGGATATCTAACCCTAGCCCCCAACATCACCCTAACCCTAGGTCCAATCGGAACCCTAACCGGATCTCTAACCCTAGCCCACAACATAACCCTAACCCTAGGTCCAATCGGAACCCTAACCCGATCTGTGTACCTAGCCCTCAACATAACCCTATCCCTAGGTCCAATCGGAACCCCAACCGGAACTCTAACCCTAGCCCTCAACATAACCCTAACCCTAGGTCCAATCGGAAGCCTAACCGGATCTCTAACCCTAGCTCTCAACATAACCCTAACCCTAGGTCCAATCGGAACCCTAACCGGATCTGTGTACCTAGACCTCAACATAACCCTAACCCTAGGTCCAATCGGAACCCTAACCGGATCTGTATACCTAGCCCTCAACATAACCCTAACCCTAGGTCCAATCGGAACCCTAACCGGATCTCTAACCCTAGCCCTCAACATAACCCTAACGCTAGGTTCAATCGTATCCCTAACCGGATCTATAACCCTAGCCCTCAACATAGCCCTAACCCTAGGTCCAATCGGAACCCTAACCGGATCTGTACACCTAGCCCTCAACATAACCCTAACCCTAGGTCCAATCGGAACCCTAACAGGATCTCTAACCCTAGCCCTCAACATAACCCTAACCCTAGGTTCAAAGGTATCCCTAACCGGATCTCTAACCCTAGCCCTCAACGTAACCCTAACCCTAGGTCCAATCGGAACCCTAACCGGATCTCTAACCCTAGCTCTCAACATAACCCTAACCCTAGGTCCAATCGGAACCCTAACCGGATCTGTGTACCTAGACCTCAACATAACCCTAACCCTAGGTCCAATCGGAACCCTAACCGGATCTGTATACCTAGCCCTCAACATAACCCTAACCCTAGGTCCAATCGGAACCCTAACAGGATCTCTAACCCTAGCCCTCAACATAACCCTAACCCTAGGTTCAATCGTATCCCTAACCGGATCTCTAACGCTAGCCCTCAACATAACCCTAACCCTAGGTCCAATCGGAACCCTAACCGGATCTGTATACCTAGCCCTCAACATAACCCTAACCCTAGGTCCAATCGGAACCCTAACCGGATCTCTAACCCTAGCCCTCAACATAACCCTAACCCTAGGTCCAATCGGAACCGTAACCGGATCTCTAACCCTAGCCCTCAACATAACCCTAACCCTAGGTCCAATCAAAACCCTAACTGGATCTCTAACCCTAGCCCTCAATATAACCCTAACCCTAGGTCCAATCGGAACCCTAACCGGATCTCTAACCCTAGCCCTCAATATAACCCTAACCCTAGGTCCAATCGGAACCCTAACCGGATCTCTAACCCTAGCCCTCAAACTAACCCTAACCCTAGATCCAATCGCAAACCTAACCGGATCTCTAACCCTAGCCCTCAACATAACCCGAACCCTTGGTCCAATCGGAACCCTAACCGGATCTCTAACCCTAGCCCTCAACATAACCCTAACCCTAGGTCCAATCGGAACCCTAACCGGATCTCTAACCCTAGCCCTCAACATAACCCTAACCCTAGGTCCAATCGGAACCCTAACAGGATCTCTAACCCCAGCCCTCAACATAACCCTAACCCTAGGTTCAATCGGAACCCTAACCGGATCTCTAACCCTAGCTCTCAACGTAACCCTAACCCTAGGTCCAATCGGAACAGTAAACGGATATCTAACCCTAGCCCTCAACATAACCCGAACCCTTGGTCCAATCGGAAACCTAACCGGATCTCTAAACCTCGCCCTCAACATAACCCTAATCCTAGGTCCAATTGGAACCCTAACCGGATCTCTACACCTCGCCCTCAACATAACCCTAACCCTAGGTCCAATCGGAACCCTTGCCGGTTCTCTACCCCTCGCCCTCAACATAACCCTAACCCTAGGTCCAATCGGAACCCTAACCGGATATCTAACCCTAGCCCTCTACATAACCCTAACCCTAGTTCCAATCGGAACCGTAACAGGATCTCTAACCCAGCCCGCAACATTACCCTAACCCTAGGTCCAATCGGAACCCTAAACGGATATCTAAAACTAGCCCTCAACATAACCCTAACCCTACGTCCAATCGGAACCCTGACCGGATATCTAACCCTAGCCCTCTACATAACCCTAACCCTAGGTCCAATCGGAACCCTTACCGGATCTGTGTACCTAGACCTCAACATAACCCTAACCCTAGGTCCAATCGGAACCCTAACCGGATCTGTATACCTAGCCCTCAACATAAGCCTAACCCTAGGTCCAATCGGAACCCTAACAGGATCTCTACCCCTCGCCCTCAACCTAGCCCTAACCCTAGGTCCAATCGCAACTAAACCGGATCTCTAACCCTATCCCTCAACATAACCCTAACCCTAGGTTCAATCGTATCCCTAACCGGATCTCTAACGCTAGCCCTCAACATAACCCTAACCCTAGGTCCAATCGGAACCCTAACCGGATCTCTAACCCTAGCTCTCAACATAACCCTAACCCTAGGTCCAATCAGTACCCTAACCGGATCTCTAACCCTAGCCCTCAACATAAACCTAACCCTACGTCCAATCGGAACCCTAACCGGATTTCTAACCCTAGCCTTCAACATAACCCTAACCCTAGGTCCAATCGGAACCCTAACCGGATCTGTATACCTAGCCCTCAACATAACCCTAAACCTAGGTCCAATCGGAACCCTAACCGGATCTGTGTACCTAGCCCTCAACATAACCTTAACCCTAGGTCCAATCGGAACCCCAACCGGATCTCTAAACCTAGCCCTCAACATAACCCTAATCCTAGGTCCAATCGGAAGCTTAACCGGATCTCTAACCCTAGCCCTCAACATAACCCTAACCCTAGGTCCAATCGGAACCCTAACCGGATCTCTAACCCTAGCCCTCAACATAACCCTAACCCTAGGTCCAATCGGAACCCTAACCGGAACTCTAACCGTAGCCCTCAAAATAACCCTAACCCTATGTCCAATCGGAACCCTAAGCGGATCTCTAACCCTAGCGCTCAACATATCACTAACCCTAGGTCCAATCGGAACCCTAAACGGATATCTAACCCTAGCCCTCAACATAACCCTAACCCTAGGTCCAATCGGAACCCTAAACGGATATCTAATCCTAGCCCTCAACATAACCCTAACCCTAGGTCCATTCGGAACCCTAACCGGATATCTAACCCTAGCCCTCAACATAACCGTAACCCTAGTTCCAATCGGAACCCTAACAGGATCTCTACCCCAGCCCTCAACATAACCCTAACGCTAGGTCCAATCGGAACCCTAACCGGATCTCTACCCCTCGCCCGCAACATAATCCTAACCCGAGGTCCAATCGGAACCCTAACCGGATCTCTACATCTCGCCCTCAACATAACCCTAAACCTTGGTCCAATCGGAACCCTAACCGGATATCTAACACTAGCCCTCAACATAACCCTAACCCTAGGTAAAAATCGGAACCCTAACCGGATCTCTAACCCTAGCTCTCAACATAACCCTAACCCTAGGTCCAATCTGAACCCTAACCGGATCTCTAACCCTAGCCCTCAACATAACCCTAACACTAGGTCCAATCGGAACCCTAACGGGATTTCTAACCCTAGCCTTCAACATAACCCTAACCCTAGGTCCAATCGGAACCCTAACCGGATCTGTATACCTAGCCCTCAACATAACCCTAAACCTATGTCCAATCGGAATCCTAACAGGATCTCTACCCCTCGCCCTCAACATAACCCTAACCCTAGGTCAAATCGGAACCCTAACCCGATCTCTAAACCTAGCCCTCAACATAACCCTAACCGTAGGTCCAATCGGAACCCTAACCGAATCTCTAACCCTAGCCCTCAACATAACCCTAAAACTGGGTCCAATTGGAACCCTAACCGGGTCTGTGTACCTAGCCCTAAACATAACCCTAACCCTTGGTCCAATCGGAACCCCAACCGGATCTCTAACCCTAGCCCTCAACATACCCTAACCCTAGGTCCAATCGGAAACCTAAACGGATATCTAACCCTAGCCCCCAACATCACCCTAACCCTAGGTCCAATCGGAACCCTAACCGGATCTCTAACCCTAGCCCACAACATAACCCTAACCCTAGGTCCAATCGGAACCCTAACCCGATCTGTGTACCTAGCCCTCAACATAACCCTATCCCTAGGTCCAATCGGAACCCCAACCGGAACTCTAACCCTAGCCCTCAACATAACCCTAACCCTAGGTCCAATCGGAAGCCTAACCGGATCTCTAACCCTAGCCCTCAACGTAACCCTAACCCTAGGTCCAATCGGAACCCTAACCGGATCTCTATCCCTAGCTCTCAACATAACCCTAACCCTAAGTCCAATCGGAACCCTAACCGGATATCTAACCCTAGCCCTCTACATAACCCTAACCCTAGTTCCAATCGGAACCCTAACAGGATCTCTAACCCAGCCCGCAACATAACCCTAACCCTAGGTCCAATCGGAACCCTAAATGGATATCTAAACCTAGCCCTCAACATAACCCTAACCCTAGGTCCAATCGTAACCCTAACCGGATATCTAACCCTGGCCCTCTACATAACCCTAACCCTAGGTCCAATCGGAACCCTAACCGGATCTGTGTACCTAGACCTCAACATAACCCTAACCCTAGGTCCAATCGGAAACCTAACCGGATCTGTATACCTAGCCCTCAACATAACCCTAACCCTAGGTCCAATCGGAACCCTAACAGGATCTCTAACCCTAGCCCTCAACATAACCCTAACCCTAGGTTCAATCGTATCCCTAACCGGATCTCTAACGCTAGCCCTCAACATAACCCTAACCCTAGGTCCAATCGGAACCCTAACCGGATCTGTATACCTAGCCCTCAACATAACCCTAACCCTAGGTCCAATCGGAACCCTAATCGGATCTCTAACCCTAGCCCACAACCTAACCCTAACCCTAGGTCCAATCGCAACCCTAACCGGATCTCTAACCCTAGCCCTCAACATAACCCTAACCCTAGGTTCAATCGTATCCATAACCGGATCTCTAACGCTAGCCCTCAACATAACCCTAACCCTAGGTCCAATCGGAACCCTAAACGGATATCTAAACCTAGCCCTCAACATAACCCTAACCCTAGGTCCAATCGGAACCCTAACCGGATATCTAACCCTGGCCCTCTACATAACCCTAACCCTAGGTCCAATCGGAACCCTATCCGGATCTGTGTTCCTAGACCTCAACATAACCCTAACCCTAGTTCCAATCGGAACCCTAACCGGATCTGTATACCTAGCCCTCAACATAACCCTAACCCTAGGTCCAATCGGAACCCTAACAGGATCTCTAACCCTAGCCCTCAACATAACCCTAACCGTAGGTTCAATCGTATCCCTAAGCGGATCTCTAACGCTAGCCCTCAACATAACCCTAACCCTAGGTCCAATCGGAACCCTAACCGGATCTGTATACCTCGCCCTCAACATAACCCTAACCCTAGGTCCAATCGGAACCCTAACCGGATCTCTAACCCTAGCCCTCAACCTAACCCTAACCCTAGGTCCAATCGCAACCCTAACCGGATCTCTAACCCTAGCCCTCAACATAACCCTAACCCTAGGTTCAATCGTATCCCTAACCGGATCTCTAACCCTAGCCCTCAGCATAACCCTAACCCTAGGTTCAATCGTATCCCTAACCGGATCTGTATACCTAGCCCTCAACATAACCCTAACCCTAGGTCCAATCGGAACCCTAATCGAATCTGTATACCTAGCCCTCAACATAACACTAACCCTAGGTCCAATCGGAACCCTAACCGGATCTGTATACCTAGCCCTCAACATAACCCTAACCCTAGGTCCAATCGGAACCCTAACCGGATCTGTGTACCTAGCCCTCAACATAACCCTAACCCTAGGTCCAATCGGAACCCCAACCGGAACTCTAACCCTAGCCCTCAACATAACCCTAACCCTAGGTCCAATCGGAAGCCTAACCGGATCTCTAACCCTAGCCCTCAAAGTAACCCTAACCCTAGGTCCAATCGGAACCCTAACCGGATCTCTAACCCTAGCTCTCAACATAACCCTAACCCTAGGTCCAATCGGAACCCTAACCGGATCTGTGTACCTAGACCTCAACATAACCCTAACCCTAGGTCCAATCGGAACCCTAACCGGATCTGTATACCTAGCCCTCAACATAACCCTAACCCTAGGTCCAATCGGATCCCTAACAGGATCTCTAACCCTAGCCCTCAACATAACCCTATCCCTAGGTTCAATCGTATCCATAACCGGATCTCTAACGCTAGCCCTCAACATAACCCTAACCCTAGGTCCAATCGGAACCCTAACCGGATCTGTGTACCTAGCCCTCAACATAACCCTAACCCTAGGTCCAATCGGAACCCTAACCGGATCTCTAACCCTAGCCCTCAACCTAACCCTAACCCTAGGTCCAATCGCAACCCTAACCGGATCTCTAACCCTAGCCCTCAACATAACCCTAACCCTAGGTTCAATCGTATCCCTAACCGGATCTCTAAAGCTAGCCCTCAACATAACCCTAACCCTAGGTCCAATCGGAACCCTAACCGGATATCTAACCCTGGCCCTCTACATAACCCTAACCCTAGGTCCAATCGGAACCCTAACAGGATCTCTAACCCTAGCCCTCAACATAACCCTAACCCTAGGTTCAATCGTATCCCTAACCGGATCTCTAACGCTAGCCCTCAACATAACCCTAACCCTAGGTCCAATCGGAACCCTAACCGGATCTGTATACCTCGCCCTCAACATAACCCTAACCCTAGGTCCAATCGGAACCCTAACCGGATCTCTAACCCTAGCCCTCAACCTAACCCTAACCCTAGCTCCAATCGCAACCCTAACCGGATCTCTAACCCTTGCCCTCAACATAACCCTAACCCTAGGTTCAATCGTATCCCTAACCGGATCTCTAACGCTAGCCCTCAACATAACCCTAACCCTAGGTCCAATCGGAACCCTAACCGGATCTGTATACCTAGCCCTCAACATAACCCTAACCCTACGTCCAATCGGAACCGTAACCGGAACTCTAACCCTAGCCCTCAACATAACCCTAACCCTAGGTCCAATCGGAACCCTAACCGGATCTCTAACCCTAGCTCTCAACGTAACCCTAACCCTAGGTCCAGTCGGAACCCTAACCGGAACTCTAACCCTAGCCCTCAAAATAACCCTAACCCTAGGTCCAATCGGAACCCTAAGCGGATCTCTAACCCTAGCGCTCAACATATCACTAACCCTAGGTCCAATCGGAACCCTAAACGGATATCTAACCCTAGCCCTCAACATAACCCTAACCCTAGGTCCAATCGGAACCCTAAACGGATATCTAACCCTAGCCCTCAACATAACCCTAACCCTAGGTCCAATCGGAACCCTAACCGGATATCTAACCCTAGCCCTCAACATAACCCTAACCCTAGTTCCAATCGGAACCCTAACAGGATCTCTACCCCAGCCCTCAACATAACCCTAACGCTAAGTCCAATCGGAACCCTAACCGGATCTCTAACCCTAGCCCTCAACATAACCCTAAAACTGGGTCCAATTGGAACCCTAACCGGATCTGTGTACCTAGCCCTAAACATAACCCTAACCCTTGGTCCAATCGGAACCCCAACCGGATCTCTAACCCTAGCCCTCAACATAACCCTAACCCTAGGTCCAATCGGAACCCTAAACGGATATCTAACCCTAGCCCTCAACATAACCCTAACCCTAGGTCCAATCGGAACCCTAAACGGATTTCTAACCGTAGCCATCAACATAACCCTAACCGTAGGTCCAATCGGAACCCTAACCGAATCTCTAACCCTAGCCCTCAACATAACCCTAAAACTGGGTCCAATTGGAACCCTAACCGGATCTGTGTACCTAGCCCTAAACATAACCCTAACCCTTGGTCCAATCGGAACCCCAACCGGATCTCTAACCCTAGCCCTCAACATAACCCTAACCCTAGGTCCAATCGGAACCCTAAACGGATATCTAACCCTAGCCCTCAACATAACCCTAACCCTAGGTCCAATCGGAACCCTAAACGGATTTCTAACCGTAGCCATCAACATAACCCTAACCCTAGGTCCAATCGGAACCCTAACCGGATCTGTATACCTAGCCCTCAACATAACACTAACCCTAGGTCCAATCGGAACCCTAACCGTATCTGTATACCTAGCCCTCAACATAACCCTAACCCTAGGTCCAATCGGAACCCTAACCGGATCTCTAACACTAGCCCACAACATAACCCTAACCTTAGGTCCAATCGGAACCCTAACCGGATCTGTGTACCTATCCCTCAACATAACCCTAACCCTAGGTCCAATCGGAACCCCAACCGGAACTCTAACCCTAGCCCTCAACATAACCCTAACCCTAGGTCCAATCGGAAGCCTAACCGGATCTCTAACCCTAGCCCTCAACGTAACCCTAACCCTAGGTCCAATCGGAACCCGAACCGGATCTCTAACCCTAGCTCTCATCATAACCCTAACCCTACGTCCAATCGGAACCGTAACCGGAACTCTAACCCTAGCCCTCAACATAACCCTAACCCTAGGTCCAATCGGAACCCTAACCGGATCTCTAACCCTAGCTCTCAACGTAACCCTAACCCTAGGTCCAGTCGGAACCCTAACCGGAACTCTAACCCTAGCCCTCAAAATAACCCTAACCCTAGGTCCAATCGGAACCCTAAGCGGATCTCTAACCCTAGCGCTCAACATATCACTAACCCTAGGTCCAATCGGAACCCTAAACGGATATCTAACCCTAGCCCTCAACATAACCCTAACCCTAGGTCCAATCGGAACCCTAAACGGATATCTAACCCTAGCCCTCAACATAACCCTAACCCTAGGTCCAATCGGAACCCTAACCGGATATCTAACCCTAGCCCTCAACATAACCCTAACCCTAGTTCCAATCGGAACCCTAACAGGATCTCTACCCCAGCCCTCAACATAACCCTAACGCTAAGTCCAATCGGAACCCTAACCGGATCTCTAACCCTAGCCCTCAACATAACCCTAAAACTGGGTCCAATTGGAACCCTAACCGGATCTGTGTACCTAGCCCTAAACATAACCCTAACCCTTGGTCCAATCGGAACCCCAACCGGATCTCTAACCCTAGCCCTCAACATAACCCTAACCCTAGGTCCAATCGGAACCCTAAACGGATATCTAACCCTAGCCCTCAACATAACCCTAACCCTAGGTCCAATCGGAACCCTAAACGGATTTCTAACCGTAGCCATCAACATAACCCTAACCGTAGGTCCAATCGGAACCCTAACCGAATCTCTAACCCTAGCCCTCAACATAACCCTAAAACTGGGTCCAATTGGAACCCTAACCGGATCTGTGTACCTAGCCCTAAACATAACCCTAACCCTTGGTCCAATCGGAACCCCAACCGGATCTCTAACCCTAGCCCTCAACATAACCCTAACCCTAGGTCCAATCGGAACCCTAAACGGATATCTAACCCTAGCCCTCAACATAACCCTAACCCTAGGTCCAATCGGAACCCTAAACGGATTTCTAACCGTAGCCATCAACATAACCCTAACCCTAGGTCCAATCGGAACCCTAACCGGATCTGTATACCTAGCCCTCAACATAACACTAACCCTAGGTCCAATCGGAACCCTAACCGTATCTGTATACCTAGCCCTCAACATAACCCTAACCCTAGGTCCAATCGGAACCCTAACCGGATCTCTAACACTAGCCCACAACATAACCCTAACCTTAGGTCCAATCGGAACCCTAACCGGATCTGTGTACCTATCCCTCAACATAACCCTAACCCTAGGTCCAATCGGAACCCCAACCGGAACTCTAACCCTAGCCCTCAACATAACCCTAACCCTAGGTCCAATCGGAAGCCTAACCGGATCTCTAACCCTAGCCCTCAACGTAACCCTAACCCTAGGTCCAATCGGAACCCGAACCGGATCTCTAACCCTAGCTCTCATCATAACCCTAACCCTAGGTCCAATCGGAAGCCTAACCGGATATCTAACCCTAGCCCTCTACATAACCCTAACCCTAGTTCCAATCGGGCCCTAACAGGATCTCTAACCCAGCCCGCAACATAACCCTAACCCTAGGTCCAATCGGAACCCTAAACGGATATCTAAACCTAGCCCTCAACATAACCCTAACCCTAGGTCCAATAGGAACCCTAACCGGATATCTAATCCTGGCCCTCTACATAACCCTAACCCTAGGTCCAATCGGAACCCTAACCGGATCTGTGTACCTAGACCTCAACATAACCCTAACCCTAGGTCCAATCGGAACCCTAACCGGATCTGTATACCTAGCCCTCAACATAACCCTAACCCTAGGTCCAATCGGAACCCTAATCGGAACTCTAACCCTAGCCCTCAACCTAACCCTAACCCTAGGTCCAATCGGAACCCTAAACGGATATCTAAACCTAGCCCTCAACATAACCCTAACCCTAGGTCCAATAGGAACCCTAACCGGATATCTAACCCTGGCCCTCTACATAACCCTAACCCTAGGTCAAATCGGAACCCTAACCGGATCTGTGTACGTAGACCTCAACATAACCCTAACCCTAGGTCCAATCGGAACCCTAACCGGATCTGTATACCTAGCCCTCAACATAACCCTAACCCTAGGTCCAATCGGAACCCTAATCGGATCTCTAACCCTAGCCCTCAACCTAACCCTAACCCTAGGTCCAATCGGAACCCTAAACGGATATCTAAACCTAGCCCTCAACATAACCCTAACCCTAGGTCCAATCGGAACCCTAACCGGATATCTAACCCTAGCCCTCTACATAACCCTAACCCTAGTTCCAATCGGGCCCTAACAGGATCTCTAACCCAGCCCGCAACATAACCCTAACCCTAGGTCCAATCGGAACCCTAAACGGATATCTAAACCTCGCCCTCAACATAACCCTAACCCTAGGTCCAATAGGAACCCTAACCGGATATCTAACCCTGGCCCTCTACATAACCCTAACCCTAGGTCCAATCGGAACCCTAACCGGATATCTAACCGTGGCCCTCTACATAACCCTAACCCTAGGTCCAATCGGAACCCTAACCGGATCTGTGTACCTAGACCTCAACATAACCCTAACCCTAGGTCCAATCGGAACCCTAACCGGATCTGTATACCTAGCCCTCAACATAACCCTAACCCTAGGTCCAATCGGAACCCTAATCGGATCTCTAACCCTAGCCCTCAACCTAACCCTAACCCTAGGTCCAATCGCAACCCTAACCGGATCTCTAACCCTAGCCCTCAACATAACCCTAACCCTAGGTTCAATCGTATCCCTAGCCGGATCTCTAACGCTAGCCCTCAACATAACCCTAACCCTAGGTCCAATCGGAACCCTAAACGGATATCTAAACCTAGCCCTCAACATAACCCTAACCCTAGGTTCAATCGGAACCCTAACCGGATATCTAACCCTGGCCCTCTACATAACCCTAACCCTAGGTCCAATCGGAACCCTAACCGGATCTGTGTACCTAGACCTCAACATAACCCTAAACCTAGGTCCAATCGTATCCCTAACCGGATCTCTAACGCTAGCCCTCAACATAACCCTAACCCTAGGTCCAATCGGAACCCTAACCGGATCTGTATACCTCGCCCTCAACATAACCCTAACCCTAGGTCCAATCGGAACCCTAACCGGATCTCTAACCCTAGCCCTCAACCTAACCCTAACCCTAGCTCCAATCGCAACCCTAACCGGATCTCTAACCCTAGCCCTCAACATAACCCTAACCCTAGGTTCAATCGTATCCCTAACCGGATCTCTAACGCTAGCCCTCAACATAACCCTAGCCCTAGGTCCAATCGGAACCCTAACCGTATCTGTATACCTAGCCCTCAACATAACCCTAACCCTAGGTCCAATCGGAACCCTAACCGGATCTGTATACCTAGCCCTCAACATAACCCTAACCCTAGGTCCAATCGGAACCCTAATCGGATCTCTAACCCTAGCCCTCAACCTAACCCTAACCCTAGGTCCAATCGCAACCCTAACCGGATCTCTAACCCTAGCCCTCAACATAACCCTAACCCTAGGTTCAATCGTATCCCTAACCGGATCTCTAAAGCTAGCCCTCAACATAACCCTAACCCTAGGTCCAATCGGTACCCTAAACGGATATCTAAACCTAGCCCTCAACATAACCCTAACCCTAGGTCCAATCGGAACCCTAACCGGATATCTAACCCTGGCCCTCTACATAACCCTAACCCTAGGTCCAATCGGAACCCTAACCGGATCTGTGTACCTAGACCTCAACATAACCCTAACCCTAGGTCCAATCGGAACCCTAACCGGAACTGTATACCTAGCCCTCAACATAACCCTAACCCTAGGTCCAATCGGAACCCTAACAGGATCTTTAACCCTAGCCCTCAACATAACCCTAACCCTAGGTTCAATCGTATCCCTAACCGGATCTCTAACGCTAGCCCTCAACATAACCCTAACCCTAGGTCCAATCGGAACCCTAACCGGATCTCTAACCCTAGCCCTCAACCTAACCCTAACCCTAGCTCCAATCGCAACCCTAACCGGATCTCTAACCCTAGCCCTCAACATAACCCTAACCCTAGGTTCAATCGTATCCCTAACCGGATCTCTAACGCTAGCCCTCAACATAACCCTAACCCTAGGTCCAATCGGAACCCTAACCGTATCTGTATACCTAGCCCTCAACATAACCCTAACCCTAGGTCCAATCGGAACCCTAACCGGATCTGTATACCTAGCCCTCAACATAACCCTAACCCTAGGTCCAATCGGAACCCTAATCGGATCTCTAACCCTAGCCCTCAACCTAACCCTAACCCTAGGTCCAACGCAACCCTAACCGGATCTCTAACCCTAGCCCTCAACATAACCCTAACCCTAGGTTCAATCGTATCCCTAACCGGATCTCTAACGCTAGCCCTCAACATAAACCTAACCCTAGGTCCAATCGGAACCCTAAACGGATATCTAAACCTAGCCCTCAACATAACCCTAACCCTAGGTCCAATCGGAACCCTAACCGGATATCTAACCCTGGCCCTCTACATAACCCTAACCCTAGGTCCAATCGGAACCCTAACCGGATCTGTGTACCTAGACCTCAACATAACCCTAACCCTAGGTCCAATCGGAACCCTAACCGGATCTGTATACCTAGCCCTCAACATAACCCTAACCCTAGGTCCAATCGGAACCCTAACAGGATCTTTAACCCTAGCCCTCAACATAACCCTAACCCTAGATTCAATCGTATCCCTAACCGGATCTCTAACGCTAGCCCTCAACATAACCCTAACCCTAGGTCCAATCGGAACCCTAACCGCATATGTATACCTCGCCCTCAACATAACCCTAACCCTAGGTCCAATCGGAACTCTAACCGGATCTCTAACCCTAGCCCTCAACCTAACCCTAACCCTAGCTCCAATCGCAACCCTAACCGGATCTCTAACCCTAGCCCTCAACATAACCCTAACCCTAGGTTCAATCGTATCCCTAACCGGATCTCTAACGCTAGCCCTCAACATAACCCTAACCCTAGGTCCAATCGGAACCCTAACCGTATCTGTATACCTAGCCCTCAACATAACCCTAACCCTAGGTCCAATCGGAACCCTAACCCTATCTCTAACCCTAGCCCTCAACATAACCCTAACCCTAGGTCCAATCGGAACCGTAACCGGAACTCTAAACCTAGCCCTCAACATAACCCTAACCCTAGGTCCAATCGGAACCCTAAACGGATATCTAACCCTAGCCCTCAACATAACCCTAACCCTAGGTCCAATCGGAACCCTAAACGGATTTCTAACCGTAGCCATCAACATAATCCTAACCCTAGGTCCAATCGGAACCCTAACCGGATCTGTATACCTAGCCCTCAACATAACCCTAACCCTAGGTCCAATCGGAACCCTAACCGGATCTCTAACCCTAGCCCACAACATAACCCTAACCCTAGGTCCAATCGGAACCCT
Source organism: Miniopterus natalensis (assembly GCF_054644295.1). Lineage (NCBI taxonomy): Eukaryota > Metazoa > Chordata > Mammalia > Chiroptera > Miniopteridae > Miniopterus > Miniopterus natalensis. Next base: position 491,282 of record NW_028269988.1, read on the forward strand.
AACCGTATCTGTGTACCTAGCTCTCAACATAACCCTAACCCTAGGTCCAATCGGAACCCATCCGGAACTCTAACCCTAGCCCTCAACATAACCCTAACCCTAGGTCCAATCGGAAGCCTAACCGGATCTCTAACCCTAGCCCTCAACGTAAACCTAACCCTAGGTCCAATCGGAACCCTAACCGGATCTCTAACCCTAGCTCTCAACATAACCCTAACCCTAGGTTTAATCGGAACCCTAACCGGATCTGTGTACCTAGACCTCAACATAACCCTAACACTAGGTCCAATCGGAACCCTAACCGGATCTGTATACCTAGCCCTCAACATAACCCTAACCCTAGGTCCAATCGGAACCCTAACAGGATCTCTAAACCTAGCCCTCAACATAACCCTAACCCTAGGTTCAATCGTATCCCTAACCGGATCTCTAACCCTACCCCTCAACATAGCCCTAACACTAGGTCCAATCGGAACCCTAACCGGATCTGTATACCTAGCCCTCAACATAACCCTAACCCTAGGGCCAATCGGAACCCTAACCGGATCTCTAACCCTAGCCCTCAACCTAACCCTAACCCTAGGTCCAATCGCAACCCTAACCGGATGTCTAACCCTAGCCCTCAACATAACCCTAACCCTAGGTCCAATCGGAACCCTAAACGGATATCTAAACCTAGCCCTCAACATAACCCTAACCCTAGGTCCAATCGGAACCCTAACCGGATATCTAACCCTGGCCCTCTACATAACCCTAACCCTAGGTCCAATCGGAACCCTAACCGGATCTGTGTACCTAGACCTCAACATAACCCTAAACCTAGGTCCAATCGGAACCCTAACCGGATCTGTATACCTAGCCCTCAACATAACCCTAACCCTAGGTCCAATCGGAACCCTAACAGGATCTCTAACCCTAGCCCTCAACATAACCCTAACCCTAGGTTCAATCGTATCCCTAACCGGATCTCTAACGCTACCCCTCAACATAACCCTAACCCTAGGTCCAATCGGAACCCTAACCGGATCTGTATACCTAGCCCTCAACATAACCCTAACCCTAGGTCCAATCGGAACCCTAACCGGATCTCTAACCCTAGCCCTCAACATAACCCTAACCCTAGGTCCAATCAAAACCCTAACTGGATCTCTAACCCTAGCCCTCAATATAACCCTAACCTTAGGTCCAATCGGAACCCTAACCGGATCTCTAACCCTAGCCCTCAATATAACCCTAACCCTAGGTCCAATCGGAACCCTAACCGGATCTCTAACCCTAGCCCTCAAACTAACCCTAACCCTAGGTCCAATCGCAACCCTAACCGGATCTCTAACCCTAGCCCTCAACATAACCCGAACCCTTGGTCCAATCGGAACCCTAACCGGATCTCTAACCCTAGCCCTCAACATAACCCAAACCCTAGGTCCAATCGGAACCCTAACCGGATCTCTAACCCTAGCCCTCAACATAACCCTAACCCTAGGTCCAATCGGAACCCTAACCGGATCTCTAACCCTAGCCCTCAACATAACCCTAACCCTAGGTCCAATCGGAACCCTAACCGGATCTCTAACCCTAGCTCTCAACGTAACCCTAACCCTAGGTCCAATCGGAACAGTAAACGGATATCTAACCCTAGCCCTCAACATAACCCGAACCTTGGTCCAATCGGAAACCTAACCGGATCTCTAAACCTCGCCCTCAACATAACCCTAATCCTAGGTCCAATCGGAACCCTAACCGGATCTCTACACCTCGCCCTCAACATAACCCTAACCCTAGGTCCAATCGGAACCCTTGCCGGTTCTCTACCCCTCGCCCTCAACATAACCCTAACCCTAGGTCCAATCGGAACCCTAACCGGATATCTAACCCTAGCCCTCTACATAACCCTAACCCTAGTTCCAATCGGAACCGTAACAGGATCTCTAACCCAGCCCGCAACATTACCCTAACCCTAGGTCCAATCGGAACCCTAAACGGATATCTAAACCTAGCCCTCAACATAACCCTAACCCTACGTCCAATCGGAACCCTGACCGGATATCTAACCCTAGCCCTCTACATAACCCTAACCCTAGGTCCAATCGGAACCCTTACCGGATCTGTGTACCTAGACCTCAACATAACCCTAACCCTAGGTCCAATCGGAACCCTAACCGGATCTGTATACCTCGCCCTCAACATAACCCTAACCCTAGGTCCAATCGGAACCCTAACAGGATCTCTACCCCTCGCCCTCAACCTAGCCCTAACCCTAGGTCCAATCGCAACCCTAACCGGATCTCTAACCCTAGCTCTCAACATAACCCTAACCCTAGGTCCAATCAGTACCCTAACCGGATCTCTAACCCTAGCCCTCAACATAAACCTAACCCTACGTCCAATCGGAACCCTAACCGGATTTCTAACCCTAGCCTTCAACATAACCCTAACCCTAGGTCCAATCGGAACCCTAACCGGATCTGTATACCTAGCCCTCAACATAACCCTAACCCTAGGTCCAATCGGAACCCTAACCGGATCTGTGTACCTAGCCCTCAACATAACCCTAACCCTAGGTCCAATCGGAACCCCAACCGGATCTCTAACCCTAGCCCTCAACATAACCCTAACCCTAGGTCCAATCGGAAGCTTAACCGGATCTCTAACCCTAGCCCTCAACATAACCCTAACCCTAGGTCTAATCGGAACCCTAACCGGATCTCTAACCCTAGCCCTCAACATAACCCTAACCCTAGGTCCAATCGGAACCCTAACCGGAACTCTAACCCTAGCCCTCTAAATAACCCTAACCCTAGGTCCAATCGGAACCCTAAGCGGATCTCTAACCCTAGCGCTCAACATATCACTAACCCTAGGTCCAATCGGAACCCTAAACGGATATCTAACCCTAGCCCTCAACATAACCCTAACCCTAGGTCCAATCGGAACCCTAAACGGATATCTAACCCTAGCCCTCAACATAACCCTAACCCTAGGTCCATTCGGAACCCTAACCGGATATCTAACCCTAGCCCTCAACATAACCGTAACCCTAGTTCCAATCGGAACCCTAACAGGATCTCTACCCCAGCCCTCCACATAACCCTAACGCTAGGTCCAATCGGAACCCTAACCGGATCTCTACCCCTCGCCCGCAACATAACCCTAACCCTAGGTCCAATCGGAACCCTAACCGGATCTCTACATCTCGCCCTCAACATAACCCTAAACCTTGGTCCAATCGGAACCCTAACCGGATATCTAACACTAGCCCTCAACATAACCCTAACCCTAGGTAAAAATCGGAACCCTAACCGGATCTCTAACCCTAGCTCTCAACATAACCCTAACCCTAGGTCCAATCGGAACCCTAACAGGATCTCTAACCCTAGCCCTCAACATAACCCTAACCCTAGGTTCAATCGTATCCCTAACCGGATCTCTAACGCTAGCCTTCAACATAACCCTAACCCTAGGTCCAATCGGAACCCTAACCGGATCTGTATACCTAGCCCTCAACATAACCCTAACCCTAGGTCCAATCGGAACCCTAATCGGATCTCTAACCCTAGCCCTCAACCTAACCCTAACCCTAGGTCCAATCGCAACCCTAACCGGATCTCTAACCCTAGCCCTCAACATAACCCTAACCCTAGGTTCAATCGTATCCCTAACCGGATCTCTAACGCTAGCCCTCAACATAACCCTAACCCTAGGTCCAATCGGAACCCTAAACGGATATCTAAACCTAGCCCTCAACATAACCCTAACCCTAGGTCCAATCGGAACCCTAACCGGATATCTAACCCTGGACCTCTACATAACCCTAACCCTAGGTCCAATCGGAACCCTAACCGGATCTGTGTACCTAGACCTCAACATAACCCTAACCCTAGGTCGAATCGGAACCCTAACAGGATCTTTAACCCTAGCCTTCAACATAACCCTAACCCTAGGTTCAATCGTATCCCTAACCGGATCTCTAACGCTAGCCCTCAACATAACCCTAACCCTAGGTCCAATCGGAACCCTAACCGGATCTGTATACCTCGCCCTCAACATAACCCTAACCCTAGGTCCAATCGGAACCCTAACCGGATCTCTAACCCTAGCCCTCAACCTAACACTAACCCTAGCTCCAATCGCAACCCTAACCGGATCTCTAACCCTACCCTCAACATAACCCTAACCCTAGGTTCAATCGTATCCCTAACCGGATCTCTAACGCTAGCCCTCAACATAACCCTAACCCTAGGTCCAATCGGAACCCTAACCGTATCTGTATACCTAGCCCTCAACATAACCCTAACCCTAGGTCCAATCGGAACCCTAACCGGATCTCTAACCCTAGCCCTCAACATAACCCTAACCCTAGGTCCAATCGGAACCCTAACCGGATCTCTAACCCTAGCCTCAACATAACCCTAACCCTAGGTCCAATCGGAAGCCTAACCGGATCTCTAACCCTAGCCCTCAACGTAACCCTAACCCTAGGTCCAATCGGAACCCTAACCGGATCTCTAACCCTAGCTCTCAACATAACCCTAACCCTAGGTCAAATCGGAACCCTAACCGGATCTGTGTACCTAGACCTCAACATAACCCTAACCCTAGGTCCAATCGGAACCCTAACCGGATCTGTATACCTAGCCCTCAACATAACCCTAACCCTAGTTCCAATTGGAACCCTAACAGGATCTCTAACCCTAGCCCTCAACATAACCCTAACCCTAGGTTCAATCGTATCCCTAACCGGATCTCTAACCCTAGCCCTCAACATAGCCCTAACCCTAGGTCCAATCGGAACCCTAACCGGATCTGTACACCTAGCCCTCAACATAACCCTAACCCTAGGTCCAATCGGAACCCTAACAGGATCTCTAACCCTAGCCCTCAACATAACCCTAACCCTAGGTTCAATCGTATCCCTAACCGGATCTCTAACCCTAGCCCTCAACGTAACCCTAACCCTAGGTCCAATCGGAACCCTAACCGGATCTCTAACCCTAGCTCTCAACATAACCCTAACCCTAGGTCCAATCGGAACCCTAACCGGATCTGTGTACCTAGACCTCAACATAACCCTAACCCTAGGTCCAATCGGAACCGTAACCGGAACTCTAACCCTAGCCCTCAACATAACCCTAACCCTAGGTCCAATCGGAAACCGAAACGGATATCTAACCCTAGCCCTCAACATAACCCTAACCCTAGGTCCAATCGGAACCCTAAAAGGATTTCTAACCGTAGCCATCAACATAATCCTAACCCTAGGTCCAATCGGAACCCTAACCGGATCTGTATACCTGGCCCTCAACATAACACTAACCCTAGGTCCAATCGGAACCCTAACCGGATCTGTATACCTAGCCCTCAACATAACCCTAACCCTAGGTCCAATCGGAACCCTAACCGGATCTCTAACCCTAGCCCACAACATAACCCTAACCCTAGGTCCAATCGGAACCCTAACCGGATCTGTGTACCTAGCCCTCAACATAACCCTAACCCTAGGTCCAATCGGAACCCCAACCGGAACTCTAACCCTAGCCCTCAACATAACCCTAACCCTAGGTCCAATCGGAAGCCTAACCGGATCTCTAACCCTAGCCCTCAACGTAACCCTAACCCTAGGTCCAATCGGAACCCTAACCGGATCTCTAACCCTAGCTCTCAACATAACCCTAACCCTAGGTCCAATCGGAACCCTAACCGGATCTGTGTACCTAGACCTCAACATAACCCTAACCCTAGGTCCAATCGGAACCCTAACCGGATCTGTATACCTAGCCCTCAACATAACCCTAACCCTAGGTCCAATCGGAACCCTAACAGGATCTCTAACCCTAGCCCTCAACATAACCCTAACCCTAGATTCAATCGTATCCCTAACCGGATCTCTAACGCTAGCCCTCAACATAACCCTAACCCTAGGTCCAATCGGAACCCTAACCGGATCTGTATACCTAGCCCTCAACATAACCCTAACCCTAGGTCCAATCGGAACCCTAACCGGATCTCTAACCCTAGCCCTCAACCTAACCCTAACCCTAGGTCCAATCGCAACCCTAACCGGATCTCTAACCCTAGCCCGCAACATAACCCTAACCCGAGGTCCAATCGGAACCCTAACCGGATCTCTACCCCTCGCCCGCAACATAACCCTAACCCGAGGTCCAATCGGAACCCTAACCGGATCTCTAACCCTAGCCCTCAACATAACCCTAACCCTAGGTCCAATCGGAACCCTAAATGGATCTCTAACCCTAGCCCTCAATATAACCCTAACCCTAGGTCCAATCGGAACCCTAACCGGATCTCTAACCCTAGCCCTCAAACTAACCCTAACCCTAGGTCCAATCGCAAACCTAACCGGATCTCTAACCCTAGCCCTCAACATAACCCGAACCCTTGGTCCAATCTGAACCCTAACCGGATCTCTAACCCTAGCCCTCAACAGAACCCTAACCCTAGGTCCAATCGGAACCCTAACCGGATCTCTAACCCTAGCCCTCAACATAACCCTAACCCTAGGTTCAATCGGAACCCTAACCGGATATCTAACCCTAGCCCTCTACATAACCCTAACCCTAGTTCCAATCGGAACCCTAACAGGATCTCTAACCCAGCCCGCAACATAACCCTAACCCTAGGTCCAATCGGAACCCTAAACGGATATCTAAACCTAGCCCTCAACATAACCCTAACCCTAGGTCCAATCGGAACCCTAACCGGATATCTAACCCTGGCCCTCTACATAACCCTAACCCTAGGTCCAATCGGAACCCTAACCGGATCTGTGTACCTAGACCTCAACATAACCCTAACCCTAGGTCCAATCGGAACCCTAACCGGATCTGTATACCTAGCCCTCAACATAACCCTAACCCTAGGTCCAATCGGAACCCTAACAGGATCTCTAACCCTAGCCCTCAACATAACCCTAACCCTAGGTTCAATCGTATCCCTAACCGGATCTCTAACGCTAGCCCTCAACATAACCCTAACCCTAGGTCCAATCGGAACCCTAACCGGATCTGTATACCTAGCCCTCAACATAACCCTAACCCTAGGTCCAATCGGAACCCTAATCGGATCTCTAACCCTAGCCCACAACCTAACCCTAACCCTAGGTCCAATCGCAACCCTAACCGGATCTCTAACCCTAGCCCTCAACATAACCCTAACCCTAGGTTCAATCGTATCCCTAACCGGACCTCTAACACTAGCCCTCAACATAACCCTAACCCTAGGTCCAATCGGAACCCTAAACGGATATCTAAACCTAGCCCTCAACATAACCCTAACCCTAGGTCCAATCGGAACCCTAACCGGATATCTAACCCTGGCCCTCTACATAACCCTAACCCTAGGTCCAATCGGAACCCTAACCGGATCTGTGTTCCTAGACCTCAACATAACCCTAACCCTAGGTCCAATCGGAACCCTAACCGGATCTGTATACCTAGCCCTCAACATAACCCTAACCCTAGGTCCAATCGGAACCCTAACAGGATCTCTAACCCTAGCCCTCAACATAACCCTAACCCTAGGTTCAATCGTATCCCTAAGTGGATCTCTAACGCTAGCCCTCAACATAACCCTAACCCTAGGTCCAATCGGAACCCAAACCGGATCTGTATACCTCGCCCTCAACATAACCCTAACCCTAGGTCCAATCGGAACCCTAACCGGATCTCTAACCCTAGCCCTCAACCTAACCCTAAGCCTAGCTCCAATCGCAACCCTAACCGGATCTCTAACCCTAGCCCTCAACATAACCCTAACCCTAGGTCCAATCGGAACCCTAACCGGATCTGTATACCTAGCCCTCAACATAACCCTAACCCTAGGTCCAATCGGAACCCTAACCGGATCTCTAACGCTAGCCCCCAACATAACCCTAACCCTAGGTCCAATCGGAACCGTAACCGGAACTCTAACCCTAGCCCTCAACATAACCCTAACCCTAGGTCCAATCGGAAACCGAAACGGATATCTAACCCTAGCCCTCAACATAACCCTAACCCTAGGTCCAATCGGAACCCTAAAAGGATTTCTAACCGTAGCCATCAACATAATCCTAACCCTAGGTCCAATCGGAACCCTAACCGGATCTGTATACCTGGCCCTCAACATAACACTAACCCTAGGTCCAATCGGAACCCTAACCGGATCTGTATACCTAGCCCTCAACATAACCCTAACCCTAGGTCCAATCGGAACCCTAACCGGATCTCTAACCCTAGCCCACAACATAACCCTAACCCTAGGTCCAATCGGAACCCTAACCGGATCTGTGTACCTAGCCCTCAACATAACCCTAACCCTAGGTCCAATCGGAACCCCAACCGGAACTCTAACCCTAGCCCTCAACATAACCCTAACCCTAGGTCCAATCGGAAGCCTAACCGGATCTCTAACCCTAGCCCTCAACGTAACCCTAACCCTAGGTCCAATCGGAACCCTAACCGGATCTCTAACCCTAGCTCTCAACATAACCCTAACCCTAGGTCCAATCGGAACCCTAACCGGATCTGTGTACCTAGACCTCAACATAACCCTAACCCTAGGTCCAATCGGAACCCTAACCGGATCTGTATACCTAGCCCTCAACATAACCCTAACCCTAGGTCCAATCGGAACCCTAACAGGATCTCTAACCCTAGCCCTCAACATAACCCTAACCCTAGATTCAATCGTATCCCTAACCGGATCTCTAACGCTAGCCCTCAACATAACCCTAACCCTAGGTCCAATCGGAACCCTAACCGGATCTGTATACCTAGCCCTCAACATAACCCTAACCCTAGGTCCAATCGGAACCCTAACCGGATCTCTAACCCTAGCCCTCAACCTAACCCTAACCCTAGGTCCAATCGCAACCCTAACCGGATCTCTAACCCTAGCCCGCAACATAACCCTAACCCGAGGTCCAATCGGAACCCTAACCGGATCTCTACCCCTCGCCCGCAACATAACCCTAACCCGAGGTCCAATCGGAACCCTAACCGGATCTCTAACCCTAGCCCTCAACATAACCCTAACCCTAGGTCCAATCGGAACCCTAAATGGATCTCTAACCCTAGCCCTCAATATAACCCTAACCCTAGGTCCAATCGGAACCCTAACCGGATCTCTAACCCTAGCCCTCAAACTAACCCTAACCCTAGGTCCAATCGCAAACCTAACCGGATCTCTAACCCTAGCCCTCAACATAACCCGAACCCTTGGTCCAATCTGAACCCTAACCGGATCTCTAACCCTAGCCCTCAACAGAACCCTAACCCTAGGTCCAATCGGAACCCTAACCGGATCTCTAACCCTAGCCCTCAACATAACCCTAACCCTAGGTCCAATCGGAACCCTAACCGGATCTCTAACCCTAGCCCTCAACATAACCCTAACCCTAGGTTCAATCGGAACCCTAACCGGATCTCTAACCCTAGCCCTCAAACTAACCCTAACCCTAGGTCCAATCGCAAACCTAACCGGATCTCTAACCCTAGCCCTCAACATAACCCGAACCCTTGGTCCAATCGGAACCCTAACCGGATCTCTAACCCTAGCCCTCAACAGAACCCTAACCCTAGGTCCAATCGGAACCCTAACCGGATCTCTAACCCTAGCCCTCAACATAACCCTAACCCTAGGTCCAATCGGAACCCTAACCGGATCTCTAACCCTAGCCCTCAACATAACCCTAACCCTAGGTCCAATCGGAACCCTAACCGGATCTCTAACCCTAGCCCTCAACATAACCCTAACCCTAGGTTCAATCGGAACCCTAACCGGATCTCTAACCCTAGCCCTCAATATAACCCTAACCCTAGGTCCAATCGGAACCCTAACCGGATCTCTAACCCTACCCTCAAACTAACCCTAACCCTAGGTCCAATCGCAAACCTAACCGGATCTCTAACCCTAGCCCTCAACATAACCCGAACCCTTGGTCCCATCGGAACCCTAACCGGATCTCTAACCCTAGCCCTCAACAGAACCCTAACCCTAGGTCCAATCGGAACCCTAACCGGATCTCTAACCCTAGCCCTCAACATAACCCTAACCCTAGGTCCAATCGGAACAGTAAACGGATATCTAACCCTAGCCCTCAACATAACCCGAACCCTTGGTCCAATCGGAAACCTAACCGGATCTCTAAACCTCACCCTCAACATAACCCTAATCCTAGGTCCAATTGGAACCCTAACCGGATCTCTACACCTCGCCCTCAACATAACCCTAACCCTAGGTCCAATCGGAACCCTAAGCGGATCTCTAGCCCTAGCGCTCAACATATCACTAACCCTAGGTCCAATCGGAACCCTAAACGGATATCTAACCCTAGCCCTCAACATAACCCTAACCCTAGGTCCAATTGGAACCCTAAACGGATATCTAATCCTAGCCCTCAACATAACCCTAACCCTAGGTCCATTCGGAACCCTAACCGGATATCTAACCCTAGCCCTCAACATAACCGTAACCCTAGTTCCAATCGGAACCCTAACAGGATCTCTACCCCAGCCCTCAACATAACCCTAACGCTAGGTCCAATCGGAACCCTAACCGGATCTCTACCCCTCGCACGCAACATAACCCTAACCCGAGGTCCAATCGGAACCCTAACCGGATCTCTACATCTCGCCCTCAACATAACCCTAAACCTTGGTCCAATCAGAACCCTAACCGGATATCTAACACTAGCCCTCAACATAACCCTAACCCTAGGTAAAAATCGGAACCCTAACCGGATCTCTAACCCTAGCTCTCAACATAACCCTAACCCTAGGTCCAATCTGAACCCTAACCGGATCTCTAACCCTAGCCCTCAACATAACCCTAACACTAGGTCCAATCTGAACCCTAACCGGATCTCTAACCCTAGCCCTCAACATAACCCTAACACTAGGTCCAATCGGAACCCTAACGGGATTTCTAACCCTAGCCTTCAACATAACCCTAACCCTAGGTCCAATCGGAACCCTAACCGGATCTGTATACCTAGCCCTCAACATAACCCTAAGCCTAGGTCCAATCGGAACCCTAACCGGATCTGTATACCTAGCCCTCAACATAACCCTAAACCTATGTCCAATCGGAATCCTAACAGGATCTCTACCCGTCGCCCTCAACATAACCCTAACCCTAGGTCAAATCGGAACCCTAACCCGATCTCTAAACCTAGCCCTCAACATAACCCTAACCGTAGGTCCAATCGGAACCCTAACCGAATCTCTAACCCTAGCCCTCAACATAACCCTAAAACTGGGTCCAATTGGAACCCTAACCGGGTCTGTGTACCTAGCCCTAAACATAACCCTAACCCTTGGTCCAATCGGAACCCCAACCGGATCTCTAACCCTAGCCCTCAACATACCCTAACCCTAGGTCCAATCGGAAACCTAAACGGATATCTAACCCTAGCCCTCAACATAACCCTTACCCTAGGTCCAATCGGAACCCTAACCGGATCTCTAACCCTAGCCCACAACATAACCCTAACCCTAGGTCCAATCGGAAGCCTAACCGGATCTGTGTACCTAGCCCTCAACATAACCCTATCCCTAGGTCCAATCGGAACCCCAACCGGAAATCTAACCCTAGCCCTCAACATAACCCTAACCCTAGGTCCAATCGGAAGCCTAACCGGATCTCTAACCCTAGCCCTCAACGTAACCCTAACCCTAGGTCCAATCGGAACCCTAACCGGATCTCTATCCCTAGCTCTCAACATAACCCTAACCCTAGGTCCAATCGGAACCCTAACCGGATATCTAACCCTAGCCCTCTACATAACCCTAACCCTAGTTCCAATCGGAACCCTAACAGGATCTCTAACCCAGCCCGCAACATAACCCTAACCCTAGGTCCAATCGGAACCCTAAACGGATATCTAAACCTAGCCCTCAACATAACCCTAACCCTAGGTCCAATCGGAACCCTAACCGGATATCTAACCCTGGCCCTCTACATAACCCTAACCCTAGGTCCAATCGGAACCCTAACCGGATCTGTGTACCTAGACCTCAACATAACCCTAACCCTAGGTCCAATCGGAACCCTAACCGGATCTGTATACCTAGCCCTCAACATAACCCTAACCCTAGGTCCAATCGGAACCCTAACAGGATCTCTAACCCTAGCCCTCAACATAACCCTAACCCTAGGTTCAATCGTATCCCTAACCGGATCTCTAACGCTAGCCCTCAACATAACCCTAACCCTAGGTCCAATCGGAACCCTAACCGGATCTGTATACCTAGCCCTCAACATAACCCTAACCCTAGGTCCAATCGGAACCCTAATCGGATCTCTAACCCTAGCCCACAACCTAACCCTAACCCTAGGTCCAATCGCAACCCTAACCGGATCTCTAACCCTAGCCCTCAACATAACCCTAACCCTAGGTTCAATCGTATCCCTAACCGGACCTCTAACACTAGCCCTCAACATAACCCTAACCCTAGGTCCAATCGGAACCCTAAACGGATATCTAAACCTAGCCCTCAACATAACCCTAACCCTAGGTCCAATCGGAACCCTAACCGGATATCTAACCCTGGCCCTCTACATAACCCTAACCCTAGGTCCAATCGGAACCCTAACCGGATCTGTGTTCCTAGACCTCAACATAACCCTAACCCTAGGTCCAATCGGAACCCTAACCGGATCTGTATACCTAGCCCTCAACATAACCCTAACCCTAGGTCCAATCGGAACCCTAACAGGATCTCTAACCCTAGCCCTCAACATAACCCTAACCCTAGGTTCAATCGTATCGCTAAGTGGATCTCTAACGCTAGCCCTCAACATAACCCTAACCCTAGGTCCAATCGGAACCCAAACCGGATCTGTATACCTCGCCCTCAACATAACCCTAACCCTAGGTCCAATCGGAACCCTAACCGGATCTCTAACCCTAGCCCTCAACCTAACCCTAAGCCTAGCTCCAATCGCAACCCTAACCGGATCTCTAACCCTAGCCCTCAACATAACCCTAACCCTAGGTCCAATCGGAACCCTAACCGGATCTGTATACCTAGCCCTCAACATAACCCTAACCCTAGGTCCAATCGGAACCCTAACCGGATCTCTAACGCTAGCCCCCAACATAACCCTAACCCTAGGTCCAATCGGAACCGTAACCGGAACTCTAACCCTAGCCCTCAACATAACCCTAACCCTAGGTCCAATCGGAAACCGAAACGGATATCTAACCCTAGCCCTCAACATAACCCTAACCCTAGGTCCAATCGGAACCCTAAAAGGATTTCTAACCGTAGCCATCAACATAATCCTAACCCTAGGTCCAATCGGAACCCTAACCGGATCTGTATACCTGGCCCTCAACATAACACTAACCCTAGGTCCAATCGGAACCCTAACCGGATCTGTATACCTAGCCCTCAACATAACCCTAACCCTAGGTCCAATCGGAACCCTAACCGGATCTCTAACCCTAGCCCACAACATAACCCTAACCCTAGGTCCAATCGGAACCCTAACCGGATCTGTGTACCTAGCCCTCAACATAACCCTAACCCTAGGTCCAATCGGAACCCCAACCGGAACTCTAACCCTAGCCCTCAACATAACCCTAACCCTAGGTCCAATCGGAAGCCTAACCGGATCTCTAACCCTAGCCCTCAACGTAACCCTAACCCTAGGTCCAATCGGAACCCTAACCGGATCTCTAACCCTAGCTCTCAACATAACCCTAACCCTAGGTCCAATCGGAACCCTAACCGGATCTGTGTACCTAGACCTCAACATAACCCTAACCCTAGGTCCAATCGGAACCCTAACCGGATCTGTATACCTAGCCCTCAACATAACCCTAACCCTAGGTCCAATCGGAACCCTAACAGGATCTCTAACCCTAGCCCTCAACATAACCCTAACCCTAGATTCAATCGTATCCCTAACCGGATCTCTAACGCTAGCCCTCAACATAACCCTAACCCTAGGTCCAATCGGAACCCTAACCGGATCTGTATACCTAGCCCTCAACATAACCCTAACCCTAGGTCCAATCGGAACCCTAACCGGATCTCTAACCCTAGCCCTCAACCTAACCCTAACCCTAGGTCCAATCGCAACCCTAACCGGATCTCTAACCCTAGCCCGCAACATAACCCTAACCCGAGGTCCAATCGGAACCCTAACCGGATCTCTACCCCTCGCCCGCAACATAACCCTAACCCGAGGTCCAATCGGAACCCTAACCGGATCTCTACCCCTCGCCCGCAACATAACCCTAACCCGAGGTCCAATCGGAACCCTAACCGGATCTCTACATCTCGCCCTCAACATAACTCTAAACCTTGGTCCAATCGGAACCCTAACCGGATATCTAACACTAGCCCTCAACATAACCCTAACCCTAGGTAAAAATCGGAACCCTAACCGGATCTCTAACCCTAGCTCTCAACATAACCCTAACACTAGGTCCAATCGGAACCCTAACGGGATTTCTAACCCTAGCCTTCAACATAACCCTAACCCTAGGTCCAATCGGAACCCTAACCGGATCTCTATACCTAGCCCTCAACATAACCCTAACCCTAGGTCCAATCGGAACCCTAACCGGATCTGTATACCTAGCCCTCAACATAACCCTAAACCTATGTCCAATCGGAATCCTAACAGGATCTCTACCCCTCGCCCTCAACATAACCCTAACCCTAGGTCCAATCGGAACCCTAACCGGATCTCTAACCCTAGCCCACAACATAACCCTAACCCTAGGTCCAATCGGAACCCTAACCGGATCTGTGTACCTAGCCCTCAACATAACCCTAACCCTAGGTGCCATCGGAACCCCAACCGGAACTCTAACCCTAGCCCTCAACATAATCCTAACCGTAGGTCCAATTGGAAGACTAACCGGATCTCTAACCCTAGCCCTCAACGTAACCCTAACCCTAGGTCCAATCGGAACCCTAACCGGATCTCTAACCCTAGCTCTCAACATAACCCTAACCCTAGGTCCAATCGGAACCCTAACCGGATATCTAACCCAGCCCGCAACATAACCCTAACCCTAGGTCCAATCGGAACCCTAAACGGATATCTAAACCTAGCCCTCAACATAACCCTAACCCTAGGTCCAATCGGAACCCTAACCGGATATCTAACCCTGGCCCTCTACATAACCCTAACTCTAGGTCCAATCGGAACCCTAACCGGATCTGTGTACCTAGACCTCAACATAACCCTAACCCTAGGTCCAATCGGAACCCTAACCGGATCTGTATACCTAGCCCTCAACATAACCCTAACCCTAGGTCCAATCGGAACCCTAACAGGATCTCTAACCCTAGCCCTCAACATAACCCTAACCCTAGGTTCAATCGTATCCCTAACCGGATCTCTAACGCTAGCCCTCAACATAACCCTAACCCTAGGTTCAATCGTATCCCTAACCGGATCTCTAACGCTAGCCCTCAACATAACCCTAACCCTAGGTCCAATCGGAACCCTAACCGGATCTGTATACCTAGCCCTCAACATAACCCTAACCCTAGGTCCAATCGGAACCGTAACCGGAACTCTAACCCTAGCCCTCAACATAACCCGAACCCTAGGTCCAATCGGAACCCTAAACGGATATCTAACCCTAGCCCACAACATAACCCTAACCCTAGGTCCAATCGGAATCCTAAACGGATTTCTAAACGTAGCCATCAACATAATCCTAACCCTAGGTCCAATCGGAACCCTAACCGGATCTGTATACATAGCCCTCAACATAACACTAACCCTAGGTCCAATCGGAACCCTAACCGGATCTGTATACCTAGCCCTCAACACAACCCTAACCCTAGGTCCAATCGGAACCCTAACCGGATCTCTAACCCTAGCCCACAACATAACCCTAACCCTAGGTCCAATCGGAACCCTAACCGGATCTGTATACCTAGCCCTCAACACAACCCTAACCCTAGGTCCAATCGGAACCCTAACCGGATCTCTAACCCTAGCCCTCAACATAACCCTAACCCTAGGTCCAATCGGAACCCCAACGGGGAACTCTAACCCTAGCCCTCAACATAACCCTAACCCTAGGTCCAATCGGAAGCCTAACCGGATCTCTAACCCTATCCCTCAACGTAACCCTAACCCTAGGTCCAATCGGAACCCTAACCGGATCTCTAACCCTAGCTCTCAACATAACCCTAACCCTAGCTCCAATCGGAACCCTAAACGGATCTGTGTACCTAGACCTCAACATAACCCTAACCCTAGGTCCAATCGGAACCCTAACCAGATCTGTATACCTAGCCCTCAACATAACCCTAACCCTAGGTCCAATCGGAACCCTAACCGGATCTCTAACCCTAGCCCTCAACATAACCCTAACCCTAGGTTCAATCGTATCCCTAACCGGATCTCTAACGCTAGCCCTCAACATAACCCTAACCCTAGGTCCAATCGGAACCCTAACCGGATCTCTAACCCTAGCCCTCAACCTAACCCTAACCCTAGGTCCAATCGCAACCCTAACCGGATCTCTAACCCTAGCCCTCAACATAACCCTAACCCTAGGTTCAATCGTATCCCTAACCGGATCTCTAACGCTAGCCCTCAACATAACCCTAACCCTAGGTCCAATCGGAACCCTAAACGAATATCTAAACCTAGCCCTCAACATAACCCTAACCCTAGGTCCAATCGGAACCCTAACCGGATATCTAACCCTGGCCCTCTACATAACCCTAACCCTAGGTCCAATCGGAACCCTAACCGGATCTGTGTACCTAGACCTAAACATAACCCTAAACCTAGGTCCAATCGGAACCATAACCGGATCTGTATACCTAGCCCTCAACATAACCCTAACCCTAGGTCCAATCGGAACCCTAACAGGATCTCTAACCCTAGCCCTCAACATAACCCTAACCCTAGGTTCAATCGTATCCCTAACCGGATCTCTAACGCTAGCCCTCAACATAACCCTAACCCTAGGTCCAATCGGAACCCTAACCGGATCTGTATACCTAGCCCTCAACATAACCCTAACCCTAGGTCCAATCGGAACCCTAACCGGATCTCTAACCCTAGCCCTCAACATAACCCTAACCCTAAGTCCAATCGGAACCGTAACCGGAACTCTAACCCTAGCCCTCAACATAACCCTAACCCTAGGTCCAATCGGAACTCTAAACGGATATCTAACCCTAGCCCTCAACATAACCCTAACCCTAGGTCCAATCGGAACCCTAACCGGATCTGTATACCTAGCCCTCAACATAACACTAACCCTAGGTCCAATCGGAACCCTAACAGGATCTGTATACCTAGCCCTCAACATAACCCTAACACTAGGTTCAATCGGAACCCTAACCGGATCTATGTACCTAGCCCTCAACATAACCCTAACCCTAGGTCCAATCGGAACCCCAACCGGAACTCTAACCCTAGCCCTCAACATAACCCTAACCCTAGGTCCAATCGGAACCCTAACCGGATCTCTAACCCTAGCTCTCAACATAACCCTAACCCTAGGTCCAATCGGAACCCTAACCGGATCTGTGTACCTAGACCTCAACATAACCCTAACCCTAGGTCCAATCGGAACCCTAACCGGTTCTGTATACCTAGCCCTCAACATAACCCTAACCCTAGGTCCAATCGGATCCCTAACAGGATCTCTAACCCTAGCCCTCAACATAACCCTAACCCTAGGTTCAATCGTATCCATAACCGGATCTCTAACGCTAGCCCTCAACATAACCCTAACCCTAGGTCCAATCGGAACCCTAACCGGATCTGTATACCTAGCCTTCAACATAACCCTAACCCTAGGTCCAATCGGAACCCTAACCGAATCTCTAACCCTAGCCCTCAACCTAACCCTAACCCTAGGTCCAATCGCAACCCTAACCGGATCTCTAACCCTAGCCCTCAACATAACCCTAACCCTAGGTTCAATCGTATCCCTAACCGGATCTCTAAAGCTAGCCCTCAACATAACCCAAACCCTAGGTCCACTCGGAACCCTAAACGGATATCTAAACCTAGCCCTCAACATAACCCTAACCCTAGGTCCAATCGGAACCCTAACCGGATATCTAACCCTGGCCCTCTACATAACCCTAACCCTAGGTCCAATCGGAACCCTAACCGGATCTGTGTACCTAGACCTCAACATAACCCTAACCCTAGGTCCAATCGGAACCCTAACCGGATCTGTATACCTAGCCCTCAACATAACCCTAACCCTAGGTCCAATCGGAACCCTAACCGGATCTCTAACCCTAGCCCTCAACATAACCCTAACCCTAGGTTCAATCGTATCCCTAACCGGATCTCTAACGCTAGCCCTCAACATAACCCTAACCCTAGGTCCAATCGGAACCCTAACCGGACCTGTATACCTCGCCCTCAACATAACCCTAACCCTAGGTCCAATCGGAACCCTAACCGGATCTCTAACCCTAGCCCTCAACCTAACCCTAACCCTAGGTCCAATCGCAACCCTAACCGGATCTCTAACCCTAGCCCTCAACATAACCCTAACCCTAGGTTCAATCGTATCCCTAACCGGATCTCTAACGCTAGCCCTCAACATAACCCTAACCCTAGGTCCAATCGGAACCCTAACCGGATCTGTATACCTAGCCCTCAACATAACCCTAACCCTAGGTCCAATCGGAACCCTAACCGGATCTGTGTACCTAGACCTCAACATAACCCTAACCCTAGGTCCAATCGGAACCCTAACCAGATCTGTATACCTAGCCCTCAACATAACCCTAACCCTAGGTCCAATCGGAACCCTAACAGGATCTCTAACCCTAGCCCTCAACATAACCCTAACCCTAGGTTCAATCGTATCCCTAACCGGAACTCTAACCCTAGCCCTCAACATAACCCTAACCCTAGGTCCAATCGGAACCCTAACCGGGTCTGTATAACTAGCCCTCAACATAACCCTAACCCTAGGTCCAATCGGAACCCTAACCGGATCTCTAACCCTAGCCCTCAATCTAACCCTAACCCTAGGTCCAATCGCAACCCTAACCGGATCTCTAACCCTAGCCCTCAACATAACCCTAACCCTAGGTCCAATCGGAACCCTAACCGGATCTGTATACCTCGCCCTCAACATAACCCTAACCCTAGGTCCAATCGGAACCCTAACCGGATCTCTAACCCTAGCCCTCAACATAACCCTAACCCTAGGTTCAATCGTATCCCTAACCGGATCTCTAACGCTAGCCCTCAACATAACCCTAACCCTAGGTCCAATCGGAACCCTAACCGGATCTGTATACCTAGCCCTCAACATAACCCTAACCCTAGGTCCAATCGGAACCCTAACCGGATCTCTAACCCTAGCCCTCAACCTAACCCTAACCCTAGGTCCAATCGCAACCCTAACCGGATCTCTAACCCTAGCCCTCAACATAACCCTAACCCTAGGTCCAATCGGAACCCTAAACGGATATCTAACCCTAGCCCTCAACATAACCCTAACCCTAGGTCCAATCGGAACCCTAACCGGATCTGTATACCTAGCCCTCAACATAACACTAACCCTAGGTCCAATCGGAACCCTAACCGGATCTGTATACCTAGCCCTCAACATAACCCTAACCCTAGGTCCAATCGGAACCCTAACCGGATCTGTGTACCTAGCCCTCAACATAACCCTAACCCTAGGTCCAATCGGAACCCCAACCGGAACTCTAACCCTAGCCCTCAACATAACCCTAACTCTAGGTCCAATCGGAAGCCTAACCGGATCTCTAACCCTAGCCCTCAACGTAACCCTAACCCTAGGTCCAATCGGAACCCTAACCGGATCTCTAACCCTAGCTCTCAACATAACCCTAACCCTAGGTCCAATCGGAACCCTAACCAGATCTGTGTACCTAGACCTCAACATAACCCTAACCCTAGGTCCAATCGGAACCCTAACCGGATCTGTATACCTAGCCCTCAACATAACCCTAACCCTAGGTCCAATCGGATCCCTAACAGGATCTCTAACCATAGCCCTCAACATAACCCTAACCCTAGGTTCAATCGTATCCATAACCGGATCTCTAACGCTAGCCCTCAACATAACCCTAACCCTAGGTCCAATCGGAACCCTAACCGGATCTGTATACCTAGCCCTCAACATAACCCTAACCCTAGGTCCAATCGGAACCCTAACCGGATCTCTAACCCTAGCCCTCAACCTAACCCTAACCCTAGGTCCAATCGCAACCCTAACCGGATCTCTAACCCTAGCCCTCAACATAACCCTAACCCTAGGTCCAATCGGAACCGTAACCCGATCTCTAACCCTAGGACTCAACATAACCCTAACCGGAGGTCCAATCGGGACTCTAACCGGATCTCTAACCCTAGCCCTCAACATAACCCTAACCCTAGGTCCAATCAAAACCCTAACTGGATCTCTAACCCTAGCCCTCAATATAACCCTAACCCTAGGTCCAATCGGAACACTAACCGGATCTCTAACCCTAGCCCTCAACGTAACCCTAACCCTAGGTCCAATCGGAACAGTAAACGGATATCTAACCCTATCCCTCAACATAACTCTAACCCTGGGTCCAATCGGAAACCTAACCGGATCTCTAACCCTCGCCCTCAACATAACCCTAACCCTAGGTCCAATCGGAACCTTAACCGGATCTCTACTCCTCGCCCTCAACATAACCCTAACCCTAGTTCCAATCGGAACCCTAGCCGGTTCTCTACCCCTCGCCCTAAACATAACCCTAACCCTAGGTCCAATCGGAACCCTAACCAGATCTCTAACCCTCGCCCTCAACATAACCCTAACCCTAGGTCCAATCGGAACACTAACCGGATATCTAACCCTAGCCCTCAACATAAGCCTAACCCTAGGTCCAATCGGAACCCTAAACGGATATCTAACCATAGCCCTCAACATAACCCTAACCCTAGGTACAATCGGAACCCTACCAGGATCTCTACCCCTCGCCCTCAACATAACCCTAACCCTAGGTCCAATCAGAACCCTAACCGGATCTCTATCCCTAGCCCTCAACATAATCATAACCCTAGGTCCAATCGGAACCCTAAACGGATATCTAACCCTAGCCCTCAACATAACCCTAACACTAGGTCCAATCGGAACCCTAAACGGATACCTAACCCTAGCCCTCAACATAACCCTAACCCTAGGTCAAATCGGAACGCTAACCGGATATCTACCCTAGCCCTCTACATAACACTAACCCTAGTTTCAATCGGAACCCTAACAGGATCTCTAACCCAGCCCGCAACATAACCCTAACCCTAGGTCCAATCGGAACCCTAACCGGATCCCTACCCCTCGCCCTCAACATAACCCTAACCCGAGGTCCAATCGGAACCCTAACCGGATCTCTACCACTCGCCCTCAACATAACGCTAAAACTTGGTCCAAACGGAACCCTAACCGGATATCTAACACTAGCCCTCAACATAACCCTAACCCTAGGTCCAATCGGAACCCTAACCGGATCTCTAACCCTAGCCCTCAACATAACCCTAACCCTAGGTCCAATCGGAATCCTAACCGGATCTCTAACCCTAGCCCTCAACATAACCCTAACCCTAGGTCCAATGAAAACACTAACTGGATCTCTAACCCTAGCCCTCAACATAACCCTAACCCTAGGTCCAATCGGAACCCCAACCGGATCTCTAACCCTAGCTCTCAACATAACCCTAACCCTAGGTCCAATCAGTACCCTAACCGGATCTCTAACCCTAGCCCTCAACATAAACCTAACCCTACGTCCAATCGGAACCCTAACCGGATTTCTAACCCTAGCCTTCAACATAACCCTAACCCTAGGTCCAATCGGAACCCTAACCGGATCTGTATACCTAGCCCTCAACATAACCCTAACCCTAGGTCCAATCCGAACCCTAACCGGATCTGTATACCTAGCCCTCAACATAACCCTAACCCTAGGTCCAATCCGAACCCTAACCGGATCTGTGTACCTAGACCTCAACATAACCCTAACCCTAGGTCCTATCGGAACCCTAACCGGATCTCTAACCCTAGTCCTCAACATAACCCTAACCCTAGGTCCAATCGGAACCCTAAACGGATATCTAACCCTAGCCCTCAACATAAGCCTAACCCTAGGTCCAATCGGAACCCTGAACGGATATCTAACCATAGCCCTCAACATAACCCTAACCCTAGGTACAATCGGAACCCTAACAGGAACTCTACCCCTCGCCCTCAACGTAACCCTAACCCTAGGTCCAATCAGAACCCTAATCGGATCTCTATCCCTAGCCCTCAACATAATCATAACCCTAGGTCCAATCGGAACCCTAAACGGATATCTAACCCTAGCCCTCAACATAACCCTAACCCTAGGTCCAATCGGAACCCTAAACGGATATCTAACCCTAGCCCTCAACATAACCCTAACCCTAGGTCCAATCGGAACGCTAACCGGATATCTAACCCTAGCCCTCTACATAACACTAACCCTAGTTTCAATCGGAACCCTAACAGGAACTCTAACCCAGCCCGCAACATAACCCTAACCCGAGGTCCAATCGGAACCCTAACCGGATCTCTACCACTCGCCCTCAACATAACGCTAAAACTTGGTCCAAACGGAACCCTAACCGGATATCTAACACTAGCCCTCAACATAACCCTAACCCTAGGTCCAATCGGAATCCTAACCGGATCTCTAACCCTAGCCCTCAACATAACCCTAACCCTAGGTCCAATGAAAACACTAACTGGATCTCTAACCCTAGCCCTCAACATAACCCTAACCCTAGGTCCAATCGGACCCCCAACCGGATCTCTAACCCTAGCTCTCAACATAACCCTAACCCTAGGTCCAATCAGTACCCTAACCGGATCTCTAACCCTAGCCCTCAACATAAACCTAACCCTACATCCAATCGGAACCCTAACCGGATTTCTAACCCTAGCCTTCAACATAACCCTAACCCTAGGTCCAATCGAAACCCTAACCGGATCTGTATACCTAGCCCTCAACATAACCCTCACCCTAGGTCCAGTCGGAACCCTAACCGGATCTGTATACCTAGCCCTCAACATAACCCTAACCCTAGGTCCAATCGGAACCCTAACCGGATTTGTGTACCTAGACCTCAACATAACCCTGACCCTAGGTCCTATCGGAACCCTAACCGGATCTCTAACCCTAGCCCTCAACATAACCCTAACCCTAGGTCCAATCGGAACCCTAACCGGATCTCTAACCCTAGCCCTCAACATAACCCTAACCCTAGGTCCAATCGGAACCCTAACCGGATCTGTATACCTAGCCCTCAACATAACCCTAACCCTAGGTCCAATCGGAACCCTAACCGGATCTCTAATCCTAGCCCTCAACATAACCCTAACCCTAGGTCCAATCGGAACCCTAACCGGATCTCTAACCCTAGCCCTCAACGTAACCCTAACCCTAGGTCCAATCGGAACAGTAAACGAATATCTAACCCTAGCCCTCAACATAACCCGAACCCTTGGTACAATCGGAAACCTAACCGGATCTCTAATCCTCGCCCTCAACATAACCCTAACCCTAGGTCCAATCGGAACCCTAGCCGGTTCTCTACCCCTCGCCCTCAACATAACCCTAACCCTCGGTCCAATCGGAACCCTAACCGGATATCTAACCCTAGCCCTCTACATAACCCTAACCCTAGGTCCAATCGGAACCCTAACCTGATCTGTGTACCTAGACCTCAACATAACCCTAACCCTAGGTCCAATCGGAACCCTAACCGGATCTGTATACCTAGCCCTCAACATAACCCTAACCCTAGGTCCAATCGGAACCCTAACAGGATCTCTACCCCTCGCCCTCAACCTAGCCCTAACCCTAGGTCCAATCGCAACCCTAACCGGATCTCTAACCCTAGCCTTTAACATAACCCTAACCCTAGGTTCAATCGTATCCCTAACCGGATCTCTAACGCTAGCCCTCAACATAACCCTAACCCTAGGTCCAATCGGAACCCTAACCGGATATCTAACCCTAGCCCTCTACATAACCCTAACCCTAGTTCCAATCGGAACCCTAACAGGATCTCTAACCCAGCCCGCAACATAACCCTAACCCTAGGTCCAATCGGAACCCTAAACGGATATCTAAACCTAGCCCTCAACATAACCCTAACCCTAGGTCCAATCGGAACCCTAACCGGATATCTAACCCTGGCCCTCTACATAACCCTAACCCTAGGTCCAATCGGAACCCTAACCGGATCTGTGTACCTAGACCTCAACATAACCCTAACCCTAGGTCCAATCGGAACCCTAACCGGATCTGTATACCTAGCCCTCAACATAACCCTAACCCTAGGTCCAATCGGAACCCTAACAGGATCTCTAACCCTAGCCCTCAACATAACCCTAACCCTAGGTTCAATCGTATCCCTAACCGGATCTCTAACGCTAGCCCTCAACATAACCCTAACCCTAGGTCCAATCGGAACCCTAACCGGATCTGTATACCTAGCCCTCAACATAACCCTAACCCTAGGTCCAATCGGAACCCTAATCGGATCTCTAACCCTAGCCCACAACCTAACCCTAACCCTAGGTCCAATCGCAACCCTAACCGGATCTCTAACCCTAGCCCTCAACATAACCCTAACCCTAGGTTCAATCGTATCCCTAACCGGACCTCTAACACTAGCCCTCAACATAACCCTAACCCTAGGTCCAATCGGAACCCTAAACGGATATCTAAACCTAGCCCTCAACATAACCCTAACCCTAGGTCCTATCGGAACCCTAACCGGATATCTAACCCTGGCCCTCTACATAACCCTAACCCTAGGTCCAATCGGAACCCTAACCGGATCTGTGTTCCTAGACCTCAACATAACCCTAACCCTAGGTCCAATCGGAACCCTAACCGGATCTGTATACCTAGCCCTCAACATAACCCTAACCCTAGGTCCAATCGGAACCCTAACAGGATCTCTAACCCTAGCCCTCAACATAACCCTAACCCTAGGTTCAATCGTATCCCTAAGTGGATCTCTAACGCTAGCCCTCAACATAACCCTAACCCTAGGTCCAATCGGAACCCTAACCGGATCTGTATACCTCGCCCTCAACATAACCCTAACCCTAGGTCCAATCGGAACCCTAACCGGATCTCTAACCCTAGCCCTCAACCTAACCCTAAGCCTAGCTCCAATCGCAACCCTAACCGGATCTCTAACCCTAGCCCTCAACATAACCCTAACCCTAGGTCCAATCGGAACCCTAACCGGATCTGTATACCTAGCCCTCAACATAACCCTAACCCTAGGTCCAATCGGAACCCTAACCGGATCTCTAACGCTAGCCCCCAACATAACCCTAACCCTAGGTCCAATCGGAACCGTAACCGGAACTCTAACCCTAGCCCTCAACATAACCCTAACCCTAGGTCCAATCGGAACCCTAAACGGATATCTAACCCTAGCCCTCAACATAACCCTAACCCTAGGTCCAATCGGAACCCTAAAAGGATTTCTAACCGTAGCCATCAACATAATCCTAACCCTAGGTCCAATCGGAACCCTAACCGGATCTGTATACCTGGCCCTCAACATAACACTAACCCTAGGTCCAATCGGAACCCTAACCGGATCTGTATACCTAGCCCTCAACATAACCCTAACCCTAGGTCCAATCGGAACCCTAACCGGATCTCTAACCCTAGCCCACAACATAACCCTAACCCTAGGTCCAATCGGAACCCTAACCGGATCTGTGTACCTAGCCCTCAACATAACCCTAAGCCTAGGTCCAATCGGAACCCCAACCGGAACTCTAACCCTAGCCCTCAACATAACCCTAACCCTAGGTCCAATCGGAAGCCTAACCGGATCTCTAACCCTAGCCCTCAACGTAACCCTAACCCTAGGTCCAATCGGAACCCTAACCGGATCTCTAACCCTAGCTCTCAACATAACCCTAACCCTAGGTCCAATCGGAACCCTAACCGGATCTGTGTACCTAGACCTCAACATAACCCTAACCCTAGGTCCAATCGGAACCCTAACCGGATCTGTATACCTAGCCCTCAACATAACCCTAACCCTAGGTCCAATCGGAACCCTAACAGGATCTCTAACCCTAGCCCTCAACATAACCCTAACCCTAGATTCAATCGTATCCCTAACCGGATCTCTAACGCTAGCCCTCAACATAACCCTAACCCTAGGTCCAATCGGAACCCTAACCGGATCTGTATACCTAGCCCTCAACATAACCCTAACCCTAGGTCCAATCGGAACCCTAACCGGATCTCTAACCCTAGCCCTCAACCTAACCCTAACCCTAGGTCCAATCGCAACCCTAACCGGATCTCTAACCCTAGCCCGCAACATAACCCTAACCCGAGGTCCAATCGGAACCCTAACCGGATCTCTACCCCTCGCCCGCAACATAACCCTAACCCGAGGTCCAATCGGAACCCTAACCGGATCTCTACCCCTCGCCCGCAACATAACCCTAACCCGAGGTCCAATCGGAACCCTAACCGGATCTCTACATCTCGCCCTCAACATAACCCTAAACCTTGGTCCAATCGGAACCCTAACCGGATATCTAACACTAGCCCTCAACATAACCCTAACCCTAGGTAAAAATCGGAACCCTAACCGGATCTCTAACCCTAGCTCTCAACATAACCCTAACACTAGGTCCAATCGGAACCCTAACGGGATTTCTAACCCTAGCCTTCAACATAACCCTAACCCTAGGTCCAATCGGAACCCTAACCGGATCTCTATACCTAGCCCTCAACATAACCCTAACCCTAGGTCCAATCGGAACCCTAACCGGATCTGTATACCTAGCCCTCAACATAACCCTAAACCTATGTCCAATCGGAATCCTAACAGGATCTCTACCCCTCGCCCTCAACATAACCCTAACCCTAGGTCCAATCGGAACCCTAACCGGATCTCTAACCCTAGCCCACAACATAACCCTAACCCTAGGTCCAATCGGAACCCTAACCGGATCTGTGTACCTAGCCCTCAACATAACCCTAACCCTAGGTGCAATCGGAACCCCAACCGGAACTCTAAACCTAGCCCTCAACATAACCCTAACCCTAGGTCCAATTGGAAGACTAACCGGATCTCTAACCCTAGCCCTCAATGTAACCCTAACCCTAGGTCCAATCGGAACCCTAACCGGATCTCTAACCCTAGCTCTCAACATAACCCTAACCCTAGGTCCAATCGGAACCCTAACCGGATATCTAACCCAGCCCGCAACATAACCCTAACCCTAGGTCCAATCGGAACCCTAAACGGATATCTAAACCTAGCCCTCAACATAACCCTAACCCTAGGTCCAATCGGAACCCTAACCGGATATCTAACCCTGGCCCTCTACATAACCCTAACTCTAGGTCCAATCGGAACCCTAACCGGATCTGTGTACCTAGACCTCAACATAACCCTAACCCTAGGTCCAATCGGAACCCTAACCGGATCTGTATACCTAGCCCTCAACATAACCCTAACCCTAGGTCCAATCGGAACCCTAACAGGATCTCTAACCCTAGCCCTCAACATAACCCTAACCCTAGGTTCAATCGTATCCCTAACCGGATCTCTAACGCTAGCCCTCAACATAACCCTAACCCTAGGTCCAATCGGAACCCTAACCGGATCTGTATACCTCGCCCTCAACATAACCCTAACCCTAGGTCCAATCGGAACCCTAACCGGATCTCTAACCCTAGCACTCAACCTAACCCTAACCCTAGCTCCAATCGCAACCCTAACCGGATCTCTAACCCTAGCCCTCAACATAACCCTAACCCTAGGTTCAATCGTATCCCTAACCGGATCTCTAACGCTAGCCCTCAACATAACCCTAACCCTAGGTCCAATCGGAACCCTAACCGGATCTGTATACCTAGCCCTCAACATAACCCTAACCCTAGGTCCAATCGGAACCGTAACCGGAACTCTAACCCTAGCCCTCAACATAACCCGAACCCTAGGTCCAATCGGAACCCTAAACGGATATCTAACCCTAGCCCACAACATAACCCTAACCCTAGGTCCAATCGGAATCCTAAACGGATTTCTAAACGTAGCCATCAACATAATCCTAACCCTAGGTCCAATCGGAACCCTAACCGGATCTGTATACATAGCCCTCAACATAACACTAACCCTAGGTCCAATCGGAACCCTAACCGGATCTGTATACCTAGCCCTCAACACAACCCTAACCCTAGGTCCAATCGGAACCCTAACCGGATCTCTAACCCTAGCCCACAACATAACCCTAACCCTAGGTCCAATCGGAACCCTAACCGGATCTGTGTACCTAGCCCTCAACATAACCCTAACCCTAGGTCCAATCGGAACCCCAACGGGGAACTCTAACCCTAGCCCTCAACATAACCCTAACCCTAGGTCCAATCGGAAGCCTAACCGGATCTCTAACCCTATCCCTCAACGTAACCCTAACCCTAGGTCCAATCGGAACCCTAACCGGATCTCTAACCCTAGCTCTCAACATAACCCTAACCCTAGCTCCAATCGGAACCCTAAACGGATCTGTGTACCTAGACCTCAACATAACCCTAACCCTAGGTCCAATCGGAACCCTAACCGGATCTGTATACCTAGCCCTCAACATAACCCTAACCCTAGGTCCAATCGGAACCCTAACCGGATCTCTAACCCTAGCCCTCAACATAACCCTAACCCTAGGTTCAATCGTATCCCTAACCGGATCTCTAACGCTAGCCCTCAACATAACCCTAACCCTAGGTCCAATCGGAACCCTAACCGGATCTCTAACCCTAGCCCTCAACCTAACCCTAACCCTAGGTCCAATCGCAACCCTAACCGGATCTCTAACCCTAGCCCTCAACATAACCCTAACCCTAGGTTCAATCGTATCCCTAACCGGATCTCTAACGCTAGCCCTCAACATAACCCTAACCCTAGGTCCAATCGGAACCCTAAACGAATATCTAAACCTAGCCCTCAACATAACCCTAACCCTAGGTCCAATCGGAACCCTAACCGGATATCTAACCCTGGCCCTCTACATAACCCTAACCCTAGGTCCAATCGGAACCCTAACCAGATCTGTGTACCTAGACCTAAACATAACCCTAAACCTAGGTCCAATCGGAACCATAACCGGATCTGTATACCTAGCCCTCAACATAACCCTAACCCTAGGTCCAATCGGAACCCTAACAGGATCTCTAACCCTAGCCCTCAACATAACCCTAACCCTAGGTTCAATCGTATCCCTAACCGGATCTCTAACGCTAGCCCTCAACATAACCCTAACCCTAGGTCCAATCGGAACCCTAACCGGATCTGTATACCTAGCCCTCAACATAACCCTAACCCTAGGTCCAATCGGAACCCTAACCGGATCTCTAACCCTAGCCCTCAACATAACCCTAACCCTAAGTCCAATCGGAACCGTAACCGGAACTCTAACCCTAGCCCTCAACATAACCCTAACCCTAGGTCCAATCGGAACTCTAAACGGATATCTAACCCTAGCCCTCAACATAACCCTAACCCTAGGTCCAATCGGAACCCTAACCGGATCTGTATACCTAGCCCTCAACATAAAACTAACCCTAGGTCCAATCGGAACCCTAACAGGATCTGTATACCTAGCCCTCAACATAACCCTAACCCTAGGTTCAATCGGAACCCTAACCGGATCTATGTACCTAGCCCTCAACATAACCCTAACCCTAGGTCCAATCGGAACCCCAACCGGAACTCTAACCCTAGCCCTCAACATAACCCTAACCCTAGGTCCAATCGGAACCCTAACCGGATCTCTAACCCTAGCTCTCAACATAACCCTAACCCTAGGTCCAATCGGAACCCTAACCGGATCTGTGTACCTAGACCTCAACATAACCCTAACCCTAGTCCAATCGGAACCCTAACCGGTTCTGTATACCTAGCCCTCAACATAACCCTAACCCTAGGTCCAATCGGATCCCTAACAGGATCTCTAACCCTAGCCCTCAACATAACCCTAACCCTAGGTTCAATCGTATCCATAACCGGATCTCTAACGCTAGCCCTCAACATAACCCTAACCCTAGGTCCAATCGGAACCCTAACCGGATCTGTATACCTAGCCTTCAACATAACCCTAACCCTAGGTCCAATCGGAACCCTAACCGAATCTCTAACCCTAGCCCTCAACCTAACCCTAACCCTAGGTCCAATCGCAACCCTAACCGGATCTCTAACCCTAGCCCTCAACATAACCCTAACCCTAGGTTCAATCGTATCCCTAACCGGATCTCTAAAGCTAGCCCTCAACATAACCCTAACCCTAGGTCCAATCGGAACCCTAAACGGATATCTAAACCTAGCCCTCAACATAACCCTAACCCTAGGTCCAATCGGAACCCTAACCGGATATCTAACCCTGGCCCTCTACATAACCCTAACCCTAGGTCCAATCGGAACCCTAACCGGATCTGTGTACCTAGACCTCAACATAACCCTAACCCTAGGTCCAATCGGAACCCTAACCGGATCTGTATACCTAGCCCTCAACATAACCCTAACCCTAGGTCCAATCGGAACCCTAACCGGATCTCTAACCCTAGCCCTCAACATAACCCTAACCCTAGGTTCAATCGTATCCCTAACCGGATCTCTAACGCTAGCCCTCAACATAACCCTAACCCTAGGTCCAATCGGAACCCTAACCGGATCTGTATACCTCGCCCTCAACATAACCCTAACCCTAGGTCCAATCGGAACCCTAACCGGATCTCTAACCCTAGCCCTCAACCTAACCCTAACCCTAGGTCCAATCGCAACCCTAACCGGATCTCTAACCCTAGCCCTCAACATAACCCTAACCCTAGGTTCAATCGTATCCCTAACCGGATCTCTAACGCTAGCCCTCAACATAACCCTAACCCTAGGTCCAATCGGAACCCTAACCGGATCTGTATACCTAGCCCTCAACATAACCCTAACCCTAGGTCCAATCGGAACCCTAACCGGATCTGTGTACCTAGACCTCAACATAACCCTAACCCTAGGTCCAATCGGAACCCTAACCAGATCTGTATACCTAGCCCTCAACATAACCCTAACCCTAGGTCCAATCGGAACCCTAACAGGATCTCTAACCCTAGCCCTCAACATAACCCTAACCCTAGGTTCAATCGTATCCCTAACCGGAACTCTAACCCTAGCCCTCAACATAACCCTAACCCTAGGTCCAATCGGAACCCTAACCGGATCTGTATAACTAGCCCTCAACATAACCCTAACCCTAGGTCCAATCGGAACCCTAACCGGATCTCTAACCCTAGCCCTCAATCTAACCCTAACCCTAGGTCCAATCGCAACCCTAACCGGATCTCTAACCCTAGCCCTCAACATAACCCTAACCCTAGGTTCAATCGTATCCCTAACCGGATCTCTAACGCTAGCCCTCAACATAACCCTAACCCTAGGTCCAATCGGAACCCTAAACGGATATCTAAACCTAGCCCTCAACATAACCCTTACCCTAGGTTCAATCGCAACCCTAACCGGATCTCTAACCCTAGCCCTCAACATAACCCTAACCCTAGGTTCAATCGTATCCCTAACCGGATCTCTAACGCTAGCCCTCAACATAACCCTAACCCTAGGTCCAATCGGAACCCTAACCGGATCTGTATACCTAGCCCTCAACATAACCCTAACCCTAGGTCCAATCGGAACCCTAACCGGATCTCTAACCCTAGCCCTCAACCTAACCCTAACCCTAGGTCCAATCGCAACCCTAACCGGATCTCTAACCCTAGCCCTCAACATAACCCTAACCCTAGGTCCAATCGGAACCCTAAACGGATATCTAACCCTAGCCCTCAACATAACCCTAACCCTAGGTCCAATCGGAACCCTAACCGGATCTGTATACCTAGCCCTCAACATAACACTAACCCTAGGTCCAATCGGAACCCTAACCGGATCTGTATACCTAGCCCTCAACATAACCCTAACCCTAGGTCCAATCGGAACCCTAACCGGATCTGTGTACCTAGCCCTCAACATAACCCTAACCCTAGGTCCAATCGGAACCCCAACCGGAACTCTAACCCTAGCCCTCAACATAACCCTAACCCTAGGTCCAATCGGAAGCCTAACCGGATCTCTAACCCTAGCCCTCAACGTAACCCTAACCCTAGGTCCAATCGGAACCCTAACCGGATCTCTAACCCTAGCTCTCAACATAACCCTAACCCTAGGTCCAATCGGAACCCTAACCAGATCTGTGTACCTAGACCTCAACATAACCCTAACCCTAGGTCCAATCGGAACCCTAACCGGATCTGTATACCTAGCCCTCAACATAACCCTAACCCTAGGTCCAATCGGATCCCTAACAGGATCTCTAACCCTAGCCCTCAACATAACCCTAACCCTAGGTTCAATCGTATCCATAACCGGATCTCTAACGCTAGCCCTCAACATAACCCTAACCCTAGGTCCAATCGGAACCCTAACCGGATCTGTATACCTAGCCCTCAAAATAACCCTAACCCTAGGTCCAATCGGAAACCTAACCGGATCTCTAACCCTCGCCCTCAACATAACCCTAACCCTAGGTCCAATCGGAACCTTAACCGGATCTCTACTCCTCGCCCTCAACATAACCCTAACCCTAGTTCCAATCGGAACCCTAGCCGGTTCTCTACCCCTCGCCCTAAACATAACCCTAACCCTAGGTCCAATCGGAACCCTAACCAGATCTCTAACCCTCGCCCTCAACATAACCCTAACCCTAGGTC
Organism: Miniopterus natalensis; assembly: GCF_054644295.1. Classification (NCBI taxonomy): domain Eukaryota; kingdom Metazoa; phylum Chordata; class Mammalia; order Chiroptera; family Miniopteridae; genus Miniopterus; species Miniopterus natalensis. The sequence continues at coordinate 524,077 of NW_028269988.1, forward strand.
CAATCGGAACACTAACCGGATACCTAACCCTAGCCCTCAACATAACCCTAACCCTAGGTCCAATCGGAACGCTAACCGGATATCTAACCCTAGCCCTCTACATAACACTAACCCTAGTTTCAATCGGAACCGTAACAGGATCTCTAACCCAGCCCGCAACATAACCCTAACCCTAGGTCCAATCGGAACCCTAACCGGATCCCTACCCCTCGCCCTCAACATAACCCTAACCCGAGGTCCAATCGGAACCCTAACCGGATCTCTACCACTCGCCCTCAACATAACGCTAAAACTTGGTCCAAACGGAACCCTAACCGGATATCTAACACTAGCCCTCAACATAACCCTAACCCTAGGTCCACTCGGAACCCTAACCGGATCTCTAACCCTAGCCCTCGACATAACCCTAACCCTAGGTCCAATCGGAATCCTAACCGGATCTCTAACCCTAGCCCTCAACATAACCCTAACCCTAGGTCCAATGAAAACACTAACTGGATCTCTAACCCTAGCCCTCAACATAACCCTAACCCTAGGTCCAATCGGAACCCCAACCGGATCTCTAACCCTAGCTCTCAACATAACCCTAACCCTAGGTCCAATCAGTACCCTAACCGGATCTCTAACCCTAGCCCTCAACATAAACCTAACCCTACGTCCAATCGGAACCCTAACCGGATTTCTAACCCTAGCCTTCAACATAACCCTAACCCTAGGTCCAATCGGAACCCTAACCGGATCTGTATACCTAGCCCTCAACATAACCCTAACCCTAGGTCCAATCCGAACCCTAACCGGATCTGTATACCTAGCCCTCAACATAACCCTAACCCTAGGTCCAATCGGAACCCTAACCGGATCTGTGTACCTAGACCTCAACATAACCCTAACCCTAGGTCCTATCGGAACCCTAACCGGATCTCTAACCCTAGTCCTCAATATAACCCTAACCCTAGGTCCAATCGGAACCCTAAACGGATATCTAACCCTAGCCCTCAACATAAGCCTAACCCTAGGTACAATCGGAACCCTAAACGGATATCTAACCATAGCCCTCAACATAACCCTAACCCTAGGTACAATCGGAACCCTAACAGGAACTCTACCCCTCGCCCTCAACGTAACCCTAACCCTAGGTCCAATCAGAACCCTAATCGGATCTCTATCCCTAGCCCTCAACATAATCATAACCCTAGGTCCAATCGGAACCCTAAACGGATATCTAACCCTAGCCCTCAACATAACCCTAACCCTAGGTCCAATCGGAACCCTAAACGGATATCTAACCCTAGCCCTCAACATAACCCTAACCCTAGGTCCAATCGGAACGCTAACCGGATATCTAACCCTAGCCCTCTACATAACACTAACCCTAGTTTCAATCGGAACCCTAACAGAAACTCTAACCCAGCCCGCAACATAACCCTAACCCTAGGTCCAATCGGAACCCTAACCGGATCTCTACCCCTCGCCCTCAACATAACCCTAACCCGACGTCCAATCGGAACCCTAACCGGATCTCTACCACTCGCCCTCAACATAACGCTAAAACTTGGTCCAAACGGAACCCTAACCGGATATCTAACACTAGCCCTCAACATAACCCTAACCCTAGGTCCATTCGGAATCCTAACCGGATCTCTAACCCTAGCCCTCAACATAACCCTAACCCTAGGTCCAATGAAAACACTAACTGGATCTCTAACCCTAGCCCTCAACATAACCCTAACCCTAGGTCCAATCGGAAACCCAACCGGATCTCTAACCCTAGCTCTCAACATAACCCTAACCCTAGGTCCAATCAGTACCCTAACCGGATCTCTAAACCTAGCCCTCAACATAAACCTAACCCTACATCCAATCGGAACCCTAACCGGATTTCTAACCCTAGCCTTCAACATAACCCTAACCCTAGGTCCAATCGAAACCCTAACCGGATCTGTATACCTAGCCCTCAACATAACCCTCACCCTAGGTCCAGTCGGAAACCTAACCGGATCTGTATACCTAGCCCTCAACATAACCCTAACCCTAGGTCCAATCGGAACCCTAACCGGATCTGTGTACCTAGACCTCAACATAACCCTGACCCTAGGTCCTATCGGAACCCTAACCGGATCTCTAACCCTAGCCCTCAACATAACCCTAACCCTAGGTCCAATCGGAACCCTAACCGGATCTCTAACCCTAGCCCTCAACATAACCCTAACCCTAGGTCCAATCGGAACCCTAACCGGATCTGTATACCTAGCCCTCAACATAACCCTAACCCTAGGTCCAATCGGAACCCTAACCGGATCTCTAATCCTAGCCCTCAACATAACCCTAACCCTAGGTCCAATCGGAACCCTAACCGGATCTCTAACCCTAGCCCTCAACGTAACCCTAACCCTAGGTCCAATCGGAACAGTAAACGAATATCTAACCCTAGCCCTCAACATAACCCGAACCCTTGGTCCAATCGGAAACCTAACCGGATCTCTAATCCTCGCCCTCAACATAACCCTAACCCTAGGTCCAATCGGAACCCTAGCCGGTTCTCTACCCCTCGCCCTCAACATAACCCTAACCCTAGGTCCAATCGGAACCCTAACCGGATATCTAACCCTAGCCCTCTACATAACCCTAACCCTAGGTCCAATCGGAACCCTAACCTGATCTGTGTACCTAGACCTCAACATAACCCTAACCCTAGGTCCAATCGGAACCCTAACCGGATCTGTATACCTAGCCCTCAACATAACCCTAACCCTAGGTCCAATCGGAACCCTAACAGGATCTCTACCCCTCGCCCTCAACCTAGCCCTAACCCTAGGTCCAATCGCAACCCTAACCGGATCACTAACCCTAGCCTTCAACATAACCCTAACCCTAGGTTCAATCGTATCCCTAACCGGATCTCTAACGCTAGCCCTCAACATAACCCTAACCCTAGGTCCAATCGGAACCCTAACCGGATCTCTAACCCTAGCTCTCAACATAACCCTAACCCTAGGTCCAATCAGTACCCTAACCGGATCTCTAACCCTAGCCCTCAACATAAACCTAACCCTACGTCCAATTGGAACCCTAACCGGATTTCTAACCCTAGCCTTCAACATAACCCTAACCCTAGGTCCAATCGGAACCATAATCGGATCTGTGTACCTAGCCCTCAACATAACCCTAACCCTAGGTCCAATCGGAACACTAACCGGATCTCTAACCCTAGCCCTCAACATAACCCTAACCCTAGGTCCAATCGGAACCCTAAACGGATATCTAACCCTAGCCCTCAACATAAGCCTAACCCTAGGTCCAATCGGAACCCTAAACGGATATCTAACCATAGCCCTCAACATAACCCTAACCCTAGGTACAATCGGAACCCTACCAGGATCTCTACCCCTCGCCCTCAACATAACCCTAACCCTAGGTCCAATCAGAACCCTAACCGGATCTCTATCCCTAGCCCTCAACATAATCATAACCCTAGGTCCAATCGGAACCCTAAACGGATATCTAACCCTAGCACTCAACATAACCCTAACACTAGGTCCAATCGGAACCCTAAACGGATACCTAACCCTAGCCCTCAACATAACCCTAACCCTAGGTCCAATCGGAACGCTAACCGGATATCTAACCCTAGCCCTCTACATAACACTAACCCTAGTTTCAATCGGAACCCTAAGAGGATCTCTAACCCAGCCCGCAACATAACCCTAACCCTAGGTCCAATCGGAACCCTAACCGGATCCCTACACCTCGCCCTCAACATAACCCTAACCCGAGGTCCAATCGGAACCCTAACCGGATCTCTACCACTCGCCCTCAACATAACGCTAAAACTTGGTCCAAACGGAACCCTAACCGGATATCTAACACTAGCCCTCAACATAACCCTAACCCTAGGTCCAATCGGAACCCTAACCGGATCTCTAACCCTAGCCCTCAACATAACCCTAACCCTAGGTCCAATCGGAATCCTAACCGGATCTCTAACCCTAGCCCTCAACATAACCCTAACCCTAGGTCCAATCGGAATCCTAACCGGATCTCTAACCCTAGCCCTCAACATAACCCTAACCCTAGGTCCAATGAAAACACTAACTGGATCTCTAACCCTAGCCCTCAACATAACCCTAACCCTAGGTCCAATCGGAACCCCAACCGGATCTCTAACCCTAGCTCTAAACATAACCCTAACCCTAGGTCCAATCAGTACCCTAACCGGATCTCTAACCCTAGCCCTCAACATAAACCTAACCCTACATCCAATCGGAACCCTAACCGGATTTCTAACCCTATCCTTCAACATAACCCTAACCCTAGGTCCAATCGAAACCCTAACCGGATCTGTATACCTAGCCCTCAACATAACCCTCACCCTAGGTCCAGTCGGAACCCTAACCGGATCTGTATACCTAGCCCTCAACATAACCCTAACCCTAGGTCCAATCGGAACCCTAACCGGATCTGTGTACCTAGACCTCAACATAACCCTAACCCTAGGTTCAATCGGAACCCTAAACGGATATCTAACCATAGCCCTCAACATAACCCTAACCCTAGGTACAATCGGAACCCTACCAGGATCTCTACCCCTCGCCCTCAACATAACCCTAACCCTAGGTCCAATCAGAACCCTAACCGGATCTCTATCCCTAGCCCTCAACATAATCATAACCCTAGGTCCAATCGGAACCCTAAACGGATATCTAACCCTAGCCCTCAACATAACCCTAACACTAGGTCCAATCGGAACCCTAAACGGATACCTAACCCTAGCCCTCAACATAACCCTAACCCTAGGTCCAATCGGAACGCTAACCGGATATCTAACCCTAGCCCTCTACATAACACTAACCCTAGTTTCAATCGGAACCCTAACAGGATCTCTAACCCAGCGCGCAACATAACCCTAACCCTAGGTCCAATCGGAACCCTAACCGGATCCCTACCCCTCGCCCTCAACATAACCCTAACCCGAGGTCCAATCGGAACCCTAACCGGATCTCTACCACTCGCCCTCAACATAACGCTAAAACTTGGTCCAAACGGAACCCTAACCGGATATCTAACACTAGCCCTCAACATAACCCTAACCCTAGGTCCAATCGGAACCCTAACCGGATCTCTAACCCTAGCCCTCAACATAACCCTAACCCTAGGTCCAATCGGAATCCTAACCGGATCTCTAACCCTAGCCCTCAACATAACCCTAACCCTAGGTCCAATGAAAACACTAACTGGATCTCTAACCCTAGCCCTCAACATAACCCTAACCCTAGGTCCAATCGGAACCCCAACCGGATTTCTAAGCCTAGCTCTCAACATAACCATAACCCTAGGTCCAATCAGTACCCTAACCGGATCTCTAACCCTAGCCCTCAACATAAACCTAACCCTACGTCCAATCGGAACCCTAACCGGATTTCTAACCCTAGCCTTCAACATAACCCTAACCCTAGGTCCAATCGGAACCCTAACCGGATCTGTATACCTAGCCCTCAACATAACCCTAACCCTAGGTCCAATCGGAACCCTAACCGGATCTGTATACCTAGCCCTCAACATAACCCTAACCCTAGGTCCAATCGGAACCCTAACCGGATCTGTGTACCTAGACCTCAACATAACCCTAACCCTAGGTCCTATCGGAACCCTAACCGGATCTCTAACCCTAGTCCTCAACATAACCCTAACCCTAGGTCCAATCGGAACCCTAAACGGATATCTAACCCTAGCCCTCAACATAAGCCTAACCCTAGGTCCAATCGGAACCCTAAACGGATATCTAACCATAGCCCTCAACATAACCCTAACCCTAGGTCCAATCGGAACCCTAAACGGATATCTAACCCTAGCCCTCAACATAACCCTAACCCTAGGTCCAATCGGAACCCTAAACGGATATCTAACCCTAGCCCTCAACATAACCCTAACCCTAGGTCCAATCGGAACGCTAACCGGATTTCTAACCCTAGCCCTCTACATAACACTAACCCTAGTTTCAATCGGAACCCTAACAGGATCTCTAACCCAGCCCGCAACATAACCCTAACCCTAGGTCCAATCGGAACCCTAACCGGATCTCTACCCCTCGCCCTCAACATAACCCTAACCCGAGGTCCAATCGGAACCCTAACCGGATCTCTACCACTCGCCCTCAACATAACGCTAAAACTTGGTCCAAACGGAACCCTAACCGGATATCTAACACTAGCCCTCAACATAACCCTAACCCTAGGTCCAATCGGAACCCTAACCGGATCTCTAACCCTAGCCCTCAACATAACCCTAACCCTAGGTCCAATCGGAATCCTAACCGGATCTCTAACCCTAGCCCTCAACATAACCCTAACCCTAGGTCCAATCGGAATCCTAACCGGATCTCTAACCCTAGCCCTCAACATAACCCTAACCCTAGGTCCAATGAAAACACTAACTGGATCTCTAACCCTAGCCCTCAACATAACCCTAACCCTAGGTCCAATCGGAACCCCAACCGGATCTCTAACCCTAGCTCTCAACATAACCCTAACCCTAGGTCCAATCAGTACCCTAACCGGATCTCTAACCCTAGCCCTCAACATAAACCTAACCCTACATCCAATCGGAACCCTAACCGGATTTCTAACCCTAGCCTTCAACATAACCCTAAACCTAGGTCCAATCGAAACCCTAACCGGATCTGTATAACTAGCCCTCAACATAATCCTCACCCTAGGTCCAGTCGGAACCCTAACCGGATCTGTATACCTAGCCCTCAACATAACCCTAACCCTAGGTCCAATCGGAACCCTAACCGGATCTGTGTACCTAGACCTCAACATAACCCTGACCCTAGGTCCTATCGGAACCCTAACCGGATCTCTAACCCTAGCCCTCAACATAACCCTAACCCTAGGTCCAATCGGTACCCTAACCGGATCTCTAACCCTAGCCCTCAACATAACCCTAACCCTAGGTCCAATCGGAACCCTAACCGGATCTGTATACCTAGCCCTCAACATAACCCTCACCCTAGGTCCAGTCGGAACCCTAACCGGATCTGTATACCTAGCCCTCAACATAACCCTAACCCTAGGTCCAATCGGAACCCTAACCGGATCTGTGTACCTAGACCTCAACATAACCCTGACCCTAGGTCCTATCGGAACCCTAACCCCGTCTCTAACCCTAGCCCTCAACAACACCCTAACCCTAGGTCCAATCGGAACCCTAACCGGATCTCTAACCCTAGCCCTCAACATAACCCTAACCCTAGGTCCAATCGGAACCCTAACCGGATCTGTATACCTAGCCCTCAACATAACCCTAACCCTAGGTCCAATCGGAACCCTAACCGGATCTCTAACCCTAGCTCTCAACTTAACCCTAACCCTAGGTCCAATCGGAACCCTAACCGGATCTCTAACCCTAGCCCTCAACGTAACCCTAACCCTAGGTCCAATCGGAACCCTAACCGGATTTCTAACCCTAGCCTTCAACATAACCCTAACCCTAGGTCCAATCGGAACCCTAATCGGATCTGTGTACCTAGCCCTCAACATAACCCTAACCCTAGGTCCAATCGGAACCCCAACCGGATCTCTAACCCTAGCCCTCAACATAACCCTAACCCTAGGTCCAATCGGAAGCCTAACCGGATCTCTAACCCTAGCCCTCAATAACCCTAACCCTAGGTCCAATCGGAACCCTAACCGGATCTCTAACCCTAGCCCTCAACATAACCCTAACCCTAGGTCCAATCGGAACCCTAACCGGAATTCTAACCCTAGCCCTCAAAATAACCCTAACCCTAGGTCCAATCGGAACCCTAACAGGATCTCTACCCCTCGCCCTCAACCTAGCCCTAACCCTAGGTCCAATCGCAACCCTAACCGGATCTCTAACCCTAGCCCTCAACATAACCCTAACCCTATTTTCAATCGGAACCCTAAACGGATATCTAACCATAGCCCTCAACATAACCCTAACCCTAGGTCCAATCGGAACCCTAACCGGATCTCTAACCCTAGCTCTCAACATAACCCTAACCCTAGGTCCAATCAGTACCCTAACCGGATCTCTAACCCTAGCCCTCAACATAAACCTAACCCTACGTCCAATTGGAACCCTAACCGGATTTCTAACCCTAGCCTTCAACATAACCCTAACCCTAGGTCCAATCGGAACCCTAATCGGATCTGTGTACCTAGCCCTCAACATAACCCTAACCCTAGGTCCAATCGGAACACTAACCGGATCTCTAACCCTAGCCCTCAACATAACCCTAACCCTAGGTCCAATCGGAACCCTAAACGGATATCTAACCCTAGCCCTCAACATAAGCCTAACCCTAGGTCCAATCGGAACCCTAAACGGATATCTAACCATAGCCCTCAACATAACCCTAACCCTAGGTACAATCGGAACCCTACCAGGATCTCTACCCCTCGCCCTCAACATAACCCTAACCCTAGGTCCAATCAGAACCCTAACCGGATCTCTATCCCTAGCCCTCAACATAATCATAACCCTAGGTCCAATCGGAACCCTAAACGGATATCTAACCCTAGCCCTCAACATAACCCTAACACAAGGTCCAATCGGAACCCTAAACGGATACCTAACCCTAGCCCTCAACATAACCCTAACCCTAGGTCCAATCGGAACGCTAACCGGATATCTAACCCTAGCCCTCTACATAACACTAACCCTAGTTTCAATCGGAACCCTAACAGGATCTCTAACCCAGCCCGCAACATAACCCTAACCCTAGGTCCAATCGGAACCCTAACCGGATCCCTACCCCTCGCCCTCAACATAACCCTAACCCGAGGTCCAATCGGAACCCTAACCGGATCTCTACCACTCGCCCTCAACATAACGCTAAAACTTGGTCCAAACGGAACCCTAACCGGATATCTAACACTAGCCCTCAACATAACCCTAACCCTAGGTCCAATCGGAACCCTAACCGGATCTCTAACCCTAGCCCTCAACATAACCCTAACCCTAGGTCCAATCGGAATCCTAACCGGATCTCTAACCCTAGCCCTCAACATAACCCTAACCCTAGGTCCAATGAAAACACTAACTGGATCTCTAACCCTAGCCCTCAACATAACCCTAACCCTAGGTCCAATCGGAACCCCAACCGGATCTCTAACCCTAGCTCTCAACATAACCCTAACCCTAGGTCCAATCAGTACCCTAACCGGATCTCTAACCCTAGCCCTCAACATAAACCTAACCCTACGTCCAATCGGAACCCTAACCGGAGTTCTAACCCTAGCCTTCAACATAACCCTAACCCTAGGTCCAATCGGAACCCTAACCGGATCTGTATACCTAGCCCTCAACATAACCCTAACCCTAGGTCCAATCGGAACCCTAACCGGATCTGTGTACCTAGCCCTCAACATAACCCTAACCCTAGGTCCAATCGGAACCCTAACCGGATCTGTGTACCTAGACCTCAACATAACCCTAACCCTAGGTCCTATCGGAACCCTAACCGGATCTCTAACCCTAGTCCTCAACATAACCCTAACCCTAGGTCCAATCGGAACCCTAAACGGATATCTAACCCTAGCCCTCAACATAAGCCTAACCCTAGGACCAATCGGAACCCTAAACGGATATCTATCCATAGCCCTCAACATAACCCTAACCCTAGGTACAATCGGAACCCTAACAGGAACTCTACCCCTCGCCCTCAACATAACCCTAACCCTAGGTCCAATCAGAACCCTAACCGGATCTCTATCCCTAGCCCTCAACATAATCATAACCCTAGGTCCAATCGGAACCCTAAACGGATATCTAACCCTAGCCCTCAACATAACCCTAACCCTAGGTCCAATCGGAACCCTAAACGGATATCTAACCCTAGCCCTCAACATAACCCTAACCCTAGGTCCAATCGGAACCCTAACCGGATCTCTACCCCTCGCCCTCAACATAACCCTAACCCGAGGTCCAATCGGAACCCTAACCGGATCTCTACCACTCGCCCTCAACATAACGCTAAAACTTGGTCCAAACGGAACCCTAACCGGATATCTAACACTAGCCCTCAACATAACCCTAACCCTAGGTCCAATCGGAACCCTAACCGGATCTCTAACCCTAGCCCTCAACATAACCCTAACCCTAGGTCCAATCGGAATCCTAACCGGATCTCTAACCCTAGCCCTCAACATAACCCTAACCCTAGGTCCAATGAAAACACTAACTGGATCTCTATCCCTAGCCCTCAACATAACCCTAACCCTAGGTCCAATCGGAACCCCAACCGGATCTCTAACCCTAGCTCTCAACATAACCCTAAACCTAGGTCCAATCAGTACCCTAACCGGATCTCTAACCCTAGCCCTCAACATAAACCTAACCCTACATCCAATCGGAACCCTAACCGGATTTCTAACCCTAGCCTTCAACATAACCCTAACCCTAGGTCCAATCGAAACCCTAACCGGATCTGTATACCTAGCCCTCAACATAACCCTCACCCTAGGTCCAGTCGGAACCCTAACCGGATCTGTATACCTAGCCCTCAACATAACCCTAACCCTAGGTCCAATCGGAACCCTAACCGGATCTGTGTACCTAGACCTCAACATAACCCTGACCCTAGGTCCTATCGGAACCCTAACCGGATATCTAACCCTAGCCCTCAACATAACCCTAATCCTAGGTCCAATCGGAACCCTAACCGGATCTCTAACCCTAGCCCTCAACATAACACTAACCCTAGGTCCAATCGGAACCCTAACCGGATCTGTATACCTAGCCCTCAACATAACCCTAACCCTAGGTCCAATCGGAACCCTAACCGGATCTCTAACCCTAGCCCTCAACATAACCCTAACCCTAGGTCCAATCGGAACCCTAACCGGATCTCTAACCCTAGCCTTCAACGTAACCCTAACCCTAGGTCCAATCGGAACAGTAAACGAATATCTAACCCTAGCCCTCAACATAACCCGAACCCTTGGTCCAATCGGAACCCTAACCGGATCTCTAAACCTCGCCCTCAACATAACCCTAACCCTAGGTCCAATCGGAACCCTAGTCGGTTCTCTACCCCTCGCCCTCAACATAACCCTAACCCTAGGTCCAATCGGAACCCTAACCGGATATCTAACCCTAGCCCTCTACATAACCCTAACCCTAGGTCCAATCGGAACCCTAACCTGATCTGTGTACCTAGACCTCAACATAACCCTAACCCTAGGTCCAATTGGAACCCTAACCGGATCTGTATACCTAGCCCTCAACATTACCCTAACCCTAGGTCCAATCGGAACCCTAACCGGATCTCTAACCCTAGCCCTCAACATAACCCTAACCCTAGGTCCAATCGGAACCCTAACCGGATCTGTATACCTAGCCCTCAACATAACCCTCACCCTAGGTCCAGTCGGAACCCTAACCGGATCTGTATACCTAGCCCTCAACATAACCCTAACCCTAGGTCCAATCGGAACCCTAACTGGATCTGTGTACCTAGACCTCAACATAACCCTGACCCTAGGTCCTATCGGAACCCTAACCCCGTCTCTAACCCTAGCCCTCAACATAACCCTAACCCTAGGTCCAATCGGAACCCTAACCGGATCTCTAACCCTAGCCCTCAACATAACCCTAACCCTAGGTCCAATCGGAACCCTAACCGGATCTGTATACCTAGCCCTCAACATAACCCTAACCCTAGGTCCAATCGGAACCCTAACCGGATCTCTAACCCTAGCTCTCAACTTAACCCTAACCCTAGGTCCAATCGGAACCCTAACCGGATCTCTAACCCTAGCCCTCAACGTAACCCTAACCCTAGGTCCAATCGGAACCCTAACCGGATTTCTAACCCTAGCCTTCAACATAACCCTAACCCTAGGTCCAATCGGAACCCTAATCGGATCTGTGTACCTAGCCCTCAACATAACCCTAACCCTAGGTCCAATCGGAACCCCAACCGGATCTCTAACCCTAGCCCTCAACATAACCCTAACCCTAGGTCCAATCGGAAGCCTAACCGGATCTCTCACCCTAGCCCTCAACATAACCCTAACCCTAGGTCCAATCGGAACCCTAACCGGATCTCTAACCCTAGCCCTCAACATAACCCTAACCCTAGGTCCAATCGGAACCCTAACCGGAATTCTAACCCTAGCCCTCAAAATAACCCTAACCCTAGGTCCAATCGGAACCCTAACAGGATCTCTACCCCTCGCCCTCAACCTAGCCCTAACCCTAGGTCCAATCGCAACCCTAACCGGATCTCTAACCCTAGCCCTCAACATAACCCTAACCCTATTTTCAATCGGAACCCTAAACGGATATCTAACCATAGCCCTCAACATAACCCTAACCCTAGGTCCAATCGGAACCCTAACCGGATCTCTAACCCTAGCTCTCAACATAACCCTAACCCTAGGTCCAATCAGTACCCTAACCGGATCTCTAACCCTAGCCCTCAACATAAACCTAACCCTACGTCCAATTGGAACCCTAACCGGATTTCTAACCCTAGCCTTCAACATAACCCTAACCCTAGGTCCAATAGGAACCCTAATCGGATCTGTGTACCTAGCCCTCAACATAACCCTAACCCTAGGTACAATCGGAACACTAACCGGATCTCTAACCCTAGCCCTCAACATAACCCTAACCCTAGGTCCAATCGGAACCCTAAACGGATATCTAACCCTAGCCCTCAACATAAGCCTAACCCTAGGTCCAATCGGAACCCTAAACGGATATCTAACCATAGCCCTCAACATAACCCTAACCCTAGGTACAATCGGAACCCTACCAGGATCTCTACCCCTCGCCCTCAACATAACCCTAACCCTAGGTCCAATCAGAACCCTAACCGGATCTCTATCCCTAGCCCTCAACATAATCATAACCCTAGGTCCAATCGGAACCCTAAACGGATATCTAACCCTAGCCCTCAACATAACCCTAACACTAGGTACAATCGGAACCCTAAACGGATACCTAACCCTAGCCCTCAACATAACCCTAACCCTAGGTCCAATCGGAACGCTAACCGGATATCTAACCCTAGCCCTCTACATAACACTAACCCTAGTTTCAATCGGAACCCTAACAGGATCTCTAACCCAGCCCGCAACATAACCCTAACCCTAGGTCCAATCGGAACCCTAACCGGATCCCTACCCCTCGCCCTCAACATAACCCTAACCCGAGTTCCAATCGGAACCCTAACCGGATCTCTACCACTCGCCCTCAACATAACGCTAAAACTTGGTCCAAACGGAACCCTAACCGGATATCTAACACTAGCCCTCAACATAACCCTAACCCTAGGTCCAATCGGAACCCTAACCGGATCTCTAAACCTAGCCCTCAACATAACCCTAACCCTAGGTCCAATCGGAATCCTAACCGGATCTCTAACCCTAGCCCTCAACATAACCCTAACCCTAGGTCCAATGAAAACACTAACTGGATCTCTAACCCTAGCCCTCAACATAACCCTAACCCTAGGTCCAATCGGAACCCCAACCGGATCTCTAACCCTAGCTCTCAACATAACCCTAACCCTAGGTCCAATCAGTACCCTAACCGGATCTCTAACCCTAGCCCTCAACATAAACCTAACCCTACGTCCAATCGGAACCCTAACCGGAGTTCTAACCCTAGCCTTCAACATAACCCTAACCCTAGGTCCAATCGGAACCCTAACCGGATCTGTATACCTAGCCCTCAACATAACCCTAACCCTAGGTCCAATCTGAACCCTAACCGGATCTGTGTACCTAGACCTCAACATAACCCTAACCCTAGGTCCTATCGGAACCCTAACCGGATCTCTAACCCTAGTCCTCAACATAACCCTAACCCTAGGTCCAATCGGAACCCTAAACGGATATCTAACCCTAGCCCTCAACATAAGCCTAACCCTAGGACCAATCGGAACCCTAAACGGATATCTAACCATAGCCCTCAACATAACCCTAACCCTAGGTACAATCGGAACCCTAACAGGAACTCTACCCCTCGCCCTCAACATAACCCTAACCCTAGGTCCAATCAGAACCCTAACCGGATCTCTATCCCTAGCCCTCAACATAATCATAACCCTAGGTCCAATCGGAACCCTAAACGGATATCTAACCCTAGCCCTCAACATAACCCTAACCCTAGGTCCAATCGGAACCCTAAACGGATATCTAACCCTAGCCCTCAACATAACCCTAACCCTAGGTCCAATCGGAACGCTAACCGGATATCTAACCCTAGCCCTCTACATAACACTAACCCTAGTTTCAATCGGAACCCTAACAGGATCTCTAACCCAGCCCGCAACATAACCCTAACCCTAGGTCCAATCGGAACCCTAACCGGATCTCTACCCCTCGCCCTCAACATAACCCTAACCCGAGGTCCAATCGGAACCCTAACCGGATCTCTACCACTCGCCCTCAACATAACGCTAAAACTTGGTCCAAACGGAACCCTAACCGGATATCTAACACTAGCCCTCAACATAACCCTAACCCTAGGTCCAATCGGAACCCTAACCGGATCTCTAACCCTAGCCCTCAACATAACCCTAACCCTAGGTCCAATGAAAACACTAACTGGATCTCTATCCCTAGCCCTCAACATAACCCTAACCCTAGGTCCAATCGGAACCCCAACCGGATCTCTAACCCTAGCTCTCAACATAACCCTAAACCTAGGTCCAATCAGTACCCTAACCGGATCTCTAACCCTAGCCCTCAACATAAACCTAACCCTACATCCAATCGGAACCCTAACCGGATTTCTAACCCTAGCCTTCAACATAACCCTAACCCTAGGTCCAATCGAAACCCTAACCGGATCTGTATACCTAGCCCTCAACATAACCCTCACCCTAGGTCCAGTCGGAACCCTAACCGGATCTGTATACCTAGCCCTCAACATAACCCTAACCCTAGGTCCAATCGGAACCCTAACCGGATCTGTGTACCTAGACCTCAACATAACCCTGACCCTAGGTCCTATCGGAACCCTAACCGGATATCTAACCCTAGCCCTCAACATAACCCTAATCCTAGGTCCAATCGGAACCCTAACCGGATCTCTAACCCTAGCCCTCAACATAACACTAACCCTAGGTCCAATCGGAACCCTAACCGGATCTGTATACCTAGCCCTCAACATAACCCTAACCCTAGGTCCAATCGGAACCCTAACCGGATCTCTAACCCTAGCCCTCAACATAACCCTAACCCTAGGTCCAATCGGAACCCTAACCGGATCTCTAACCCTAGCCTTCAACGTAACCCTAACCCTAGGTCCAATCGGAACAGTAAACGAATATCTAACCCTAGCCCTCAACATTACCCGAACCCTTGGTCCAATCGGAAACCTAACCGGATCTCTAAACCTCGCCCTCAACATAACCCTAACCCTAGGTCCAATCGGAACCCTAGTCGGTTCTCTACCCCTCGCCCTCAACATAACGCTAACCCTAGGTCCAATCGGAACCCTAACCGGATATCTAACCCTAGCCCTCTACATAACCCTAACCCTAGGTCCAATCGGAACCCTAACCTGATCTGTGTACATAGACCTCAACCTAGCCCTAACCCTAGGTCCAATCGCAACCCTAACCGGATCTCTAACCCTATCCCTCAACATAATCCTAACCCTAGGTCCAATCGGAACCCTAACCGGATCTCTAACCCTAGCTCTCAACATAACCCTAACCCTAGGTCCAATCAGTACCCTAACCGGATCTCTAACCCTAGCCCTCAACATAAACCTAACCCTAGGTCCAATTGGAACCCTAACCGGATTTCTAACCCTAGCCTTCAACATAACCCTAACCCTAGGTCCAATCGGAACCCTAATCGGATCTGTGTACCTAGCCCTCAACATAACCCTAACCCTAGATCCAATCGGAACCCCAACCGGATCTCTAACCCTAGCCCTCAACATAACCCTAACCCTAGGTCCAATCGGAAGCCTAACCGGATCTCTAACCCTAGCCCTCAACATAACCCTAACCCTAGGTCCAATCGGAACCCTAACCGGATCTCTAACCCTAGCCCTCAACATAACCCTAACCCTAGGTCCAATCGGAACCCTAACCGGAACTCTAACCCTAGCCCTCAAAATAACCCTAACCCTAGGTCCAATCGGAACCCTAAGCGGATCTCTAACCCTAGCGCTCAACATATCACTAACCCTAGGTCCAATCGGAACCCTAAACGGATATCTAAACCTAGCCCTCAACATAACTCTAACCCTAGGTCCAATCGGAACCCTAACCGGATATTTAACCCTAGCCCTCAACATAAGCCTAACCCTAGGTCCAATCGGAACCCTAACCGGATATCTAACCCTAGCCCTCAACATAACCCTAACCCTAGTTCCAATCGGAACCCTAACAGGATCTCTACCCCAGCCCTCAACATAACCCTAACCCTAGTTCCAATCGGAACCCTAACAGGATCTCTACCCCAGCCCTCAACATAACCCTAACCCGAGGTCCAATCGGAACCCTAACCGGATCTCTACATCTCTCCCTCAACATAACCCTAAACCTTGGTCCAATCGGAACCCTAAGCGGATATCTAACACTAGCCCTCAACATAACCCTAACCCTAGGTAAAAATCGGAACCCTAACCGGATCTCTAACCCTAGCTCTCAACATAACCCTAACCCTAGGTCCAATCTGAACCCTAACCGGATCTCTAACCCTAGCCCTCAACATAACCCTAACACTAGGTCCAATCGGAACCGTAACGGGATTTCTAACCCTAGCCTTCAACATAACCCTAACCCTAGGTCCAATCGGAACCCTAACCGGATCTGTATACCTAGCCCTCAACATAACCCTAACCCTAGGTCCAATCGGAACCCTAACCGGATCTGTATACCTAGCCCTCAACATAACCCTAAACCTATGTCCAATCGGAATCCTAACAGGATCTCTACCCCTCGCCCTCAACATAACCCTAACCCTAGGTCCAATCGGAACCCTAACCCGATCTCTAAACCTAGCCCTCAACATAACCCTAACCCTGGGTCCAATCGGAACCCTAACCGGATCTCTAACCCTAGCCCTCAACATAACCCTAACCCTGGGTCCAATCGGAACCCTAACCGGATATGTGTACCTAGCCCTAAACATAACCCTAACCCTTGGTCCAATCGGAACCCCAAGCGGATCTCTAACCCTAGCCCTCAACATAACCCTAACCCTGGGTCCAATCGGAACACTAACCGGATCTGTGTACCTAGCCCTAAACATAACCCTAACCCTTGGTCCAATCGGAACCCCAAGCGGATCTCTAACCCTAGCCCTCAACATAACCCTAACCCTAGGTCCAATCGGAACCCTAAACGGATATCTAACCCTAGCCCTCAACATAACCCTAACCCTAGGTCCAATCGGAACCCTAAACGGATTTCTAACCGTAGCCATCAACATAACCCTAACCCTAGGTCCAATCGGAACCCTAACCGGAACTGTATACCTAGCCCTCAACATAACACTAACCCTAGGTCCAATCGGAACCCTAACCGGATCTGTATACCTAGCCCTCAACATAACCCTAACCCTAGGTCCAATCGGAACCCTAACCGGATCTCTAACCCTAGCCCACAACATAACCCTAACCCTAGGTCCAATCGGAACCCTAACCGGATCTGTGTACCTAGCCCTCAACATAACCCTAACCCTAGGTCCAATCGGAACCCCAACCGGAACTCTAACCCTAGCCCTCAACATAACCCTAACCCTAGGTCCAATCGGAAGCCTAACCGGATCTCTAACCCTAGCCCTCAACGTAACCCTAACCCTTGGTCCAATCGGAACCCTAACCGGATCTCTAACCCTAGCCCTCAAAATAACCCTAACCCTAGGTCCAATGAAAACACTAACTGGATCTCTAACCCTAGCCCTCAACATAACCCTAACCCTAGGTCCAATCGGAACCCCAACCGGATCTCTAACCCTAGCTTTCAACATAACCCTAACCCTAGGTCCAATCAGTACCCTAACCGGATCTCTAACCCTAGCCCTCAACATAAACCTAACCCTACGTCCAATCGGAACCCTAACCGGATCTCTAACCCTAGCCTTCAACGTAACCCTAACCCTAGGTCCAATCGGAACAGTAAACGAATATCTAACCCTAGCCCTCAACATAACCCGAACCCTTGGTCCAATCGGAAACCTAACCGGATCTCTAAACCTCGCCCTCAACATAACCCTAACCCTAGGTCCAATCGGAACCCTAGTCGGTTCTCTACCCCTCGCCCTCAACATAACCCTAACCCTAGGTCCAATCGGAACCCTAACCGGATATCTAACCCTAGCCCTCTACATAACCCTAACCCTAGGTCCAATCGGAACCCTAACCTGATCTGTGTACCTAGACCTCAACATAACCCTAACCCTAGGTCCAATTGGAACCCTAACCGGATCTGTATACCTAGCCCTCAACATAACCCTAACCCTAGGTCCAATCGGAACCCTAACAGGATCTCTACCCCTCGCCCTCAACCTAGCCCTAACCCTAGGTCCAATCGCAACCCTAACCGGATCTCTAACCCTATCCCTCAACATAATCCTAACCCTAGGTCCAATCGGAACCCTAACCGGATCTCTAACCCTAGCTCTCAACATAACCCTAACCCTAGGTCCAATCAGTACCCTAACCGGATCTCTAACCCTAGCCCTCAACATAAACCTAACCCTACGTCCAATTGGAACCCTAACCGGATTTCTAACCCTAGCCTTCAACATAACCCTAACCCTAGGTCCAATCGGAACCCTAATCGGATCTGTGTACCTAGCCCTCAACATAACCCTAACCCTAGGTCCAATCGGAACCCCAACCGGATCTCTAACCCTAGCCCTCAACATAACCCTAACCCTAGGTCCAATCGGAAGCCTAACCGGATCTCTAACCCTAGCCCTCAACATAACCCTAACCCTAGGTCCAATCGGATGCCTAACCGGATCTCTAACCCTAGCCCTCAACATAACCCTAACCCTAGGTCCAATCGGAACCCTAAACGGATTTCTAACCGTAGCCATCAACATAACCCTAACCCTAGGTCCAATCGGAACCCTAACCGGAACTGTATACCTAGCCCTCAACATAACACTAACCCTAGGTCCAATCGGAACCCTAACCGGATCTGTATTCCTAGCCCTCAACATAACCCTAACCCTAGGTCCAATCGGAACCCTAACCGGATCTCTAACCCTAGCCCACAACATAACCCTAACCCTAGGTCCAATCGGAACCCTAACCGGATCTGTGTACCTAGCCCTCAACATAACCCTAACCCTAGGTCCAATCGGAACCCCAACCGGAACTCTAACCCTAGCCCTCAACATAACCCTAACCCTAGGTCCAATCGGAAGCCTAACCGGATCTCTAACCCTAGCCCTCAACGTAACCCTAACCCTTGGTCCAATCGGAACCCTAACCGGATCTCTAACCCTAGCCCTCAAAATAACCCTAACCCTAGGTCCAATGAAAACACTAACTGGATCTCTAACCCTAGCCCTCAACATAACCCTAACCCTAGGTCCAATCGGAACCCCAACCGGATCTCTAACCCTAGCTTTCAACATAACCCTAACCCTAGGTCCAATCAGTACCCTAACCGGATCTCTAACCCTAGCCCTCAACATAAACCTAACCCTACGTCCAATCGGAACCCTAACCGGATCTCTAACCCTAGCCTTCAACGTAACCCTAACCCTAGGTCCAATCGGAACAGTAAACGAATATCTAACCCTAGCCCTCAACATAACCCGAACCCTTGGTCCAATCGGAAACCTAACCGGATCTCTAAACCTCGCCCTCAACATAACCCTAACCCTAGGTCCAATCGGAACCCTAGTCGGTTCTCTACCCCTCGCCCTCAACATAACCCTAACCCTAGGTCCAATCGGAACCCTAACCGGATATCTAAACCTAGCCCTCTACATAACCCTAACCCTAGGTCCAATCGGAACCCTAACCTGATCTGTGTACCTAGACCTCAACATAACCCTAACCCTAGGTCCAATTGGAACCCTAACCGGATCTGTATACCTAGCCCTCAACATAACCCTAACCCTAGGTCCAATCGGAACCCTAACAGGATCTCTACCCCTCGCCCTCAACCTAGCCCTAACCCTAGGTCCAATCGCAACCCTAACCGGATCTCTAACCCTATCCCTCAACATAATCCTAACCCTAGGTCCAATCGGAACCCTAACCGGATCTCTAACCCTAGCTCTCAACATAACCCTAACCCTAGGTCCAATCAGTACCCTAACCGGATCTCTAACCCTAGCCCTCAACATAAACCTAACCCTACGTCCAATTGGAACCCTAACCGGATTTCTAACCCTAGCCTTCAACATAACCCTAACCCTAGGTCCAATCGGAACCCTAATCGGATCTGTGTACCTAGCCCTCAACATAACCCTAACCCTAGGTCCAATCGGAACCCCAACCGGATCTCTAACCCTAGCCCTCAACATAACCCTAACCCTAGGTCCAATCGGAAGCCTAACCGGATCTCTAACCCTAGCCCTCAACATAACCCTAACCCTAGGTCCAATCGGAACCCTAACCGGATCTCTAACCCTAGCCCTCAACATAACCCTAACCCTAGGTCCAATCGGAACCCTAACCGGAACTCTAACCCTAGCCCTCAAAATAACCCTAACCCTAGGTCCAATCGGAACCCTAAGCGGATCTCTAACCCTAGCGCTCAACATATCACTAACCCTAGGTCCAATCGGAACCCTAAACGGATATCTAAACCTAGCCCTCAACATAACTCTAACCCTAGGTCCAATCGGAACCCTAACCGGATATTTAACCCTAGCCCTCAACATAAGCCTAACCCTAGGTCCAATCGGAACCCTAACCGGATATTTAACCCTAGCCCTCAACATAAGCCTAACCCTAGGTCCAATCGGAACCCTAACCGGATATCTAACCCTAGCCCTCAACATAACCCTAACCCTAGTTCCAATCGGAACCCTAACAGGATCTCTACCCCAGCCCTCAACATAACCCTAACCCTAGTTCCAATCGGAACCCTAACAGGATCTCTACCCCAGCCCTCAACATAACCCTAACCCGAGGTCCAATCGGAACCCTAACCGGATATCTAACACTAGCCCTCAACATAACCCTAACCCTAGGTAAAAATCGGAACCCTAACCGGATCTCTAACCGTAGCTCTCAACATAACCCTAACCCTAGGTCCAATCTGAACCCTAACCGGATCTCTAACCCTAGCCCTCAACATAACCCTAACACTAGGTCCAATCGGAACCGTAACGGGATTTCTAACCCTAGCCTTCAACATAACCCTAACCCTAGGTCCAATCGGAACCCTAACCGGATCTGTATACCTAGCCCTCAACATAACCCTAACCCTAGGTCCAATCGGAACCCTAACCGGATCTGTATACCTAGCCCTCAACATAACCCTAAACCTATGTCCAATCGGAATCCTAACAGGATCTCTACCCCTCGCCCTCAACATAACCCTAACCCTAGGTCCAATCGGAACCCTAACCCGATCTCTAAACCTAGCCCTCAACATAACCCTAACCCTGGGTCCAATCGGAACCCTAACCGGATCTCTAACCCTAGCCCTCAACATAACCCTAACCCTGGGTCCAATCGGAACCCTAACCGGATATGTGTACCTAGCCCTAAACATAACCCTAACCCTTGGTCCAATCGGAACCCCAAGCGGATCTCTAACCCTAGCCCTCAACATAACCCTAACCCTGGGTCCAATCGGAACACTAACCGGATCTGTGTACCTAGCCCTAAACATAACCCTAACCCTTGGTCCAATCGGAACCCCAAGCGGATCTCTAACCCTAGCCCTCAACATAACCCTAACCCTAGGTCCAATCGGAACCCTAAACGGATATCTAACCCTAGCCCTCAAAATAACCCTAACCCTAGGTCCAATGAAAACACTAACCGGATCTCTAACCCTAGCTCTCAACATAACCCTAACCCTAGGTCCAATCGGAACCCTAACCGGATATCTAACCCTAGCCCTCTACATAACCCTAACCCTAGTTCCAATCGGGCCCTAACAGGATCTCTAACCCAGCCCGCAACATAACCCTAACCGTAGGTCCAATCGGAACCCAAAACGGATATCTAAACCTAGCCCTCAACATAACCCTAACCCTAGGTCCAATAGGAACCCTAACCGGATATCTAACCCTGGCCTTCTACATAACCCTAACCCTAGGTCCAATCGGAACCCTAACCGGATCTGTGTACCTAGACCTCAACATAACCCTAACCCTAGGTCCAATCGGAACCCTAACCGGATCTGTATACCTAGCCCTCAACATAACCCTAACCCTAGGTCCAATCGGAACCCTAATCGGATCTCTAACCCTAGCCCTCAACCTAACCCTAACCCTAGGTCCAATCGGAACCCTAAACGGATATCTAAACCTAGCCCTCAACATAACCCTAACCCTAGGTCCAATAGGAACCCTAACCGGATATCTAACCCTGGCCCTCTACATAACCCTAACCCTAGGTCCAATCGGAACCCTAAACGGATCTGTGTACCTAGACCTCAACATAACCCTAACCCTAGGTCCAATCGGAACCCTAACCGGATCTGTATACCTAGCCCTCAACATAACCCTAACCCTAGGTCCAATCGGAACCCTAATCGGATCTCTAACCCTAGCCCTCAACCTAACCCTAACCCTAGGTCCAATCGGAACCCTAAACGGATATCTAAACCTAGCCCTCAACATAACCCTAACCCTAGGTCCAATAGGAACCCTAACCGGATATCTAACCCTGGCCCTCTACATAACCCTAACCCTAGGTTCAATCGGAACCCTAACCGGATCTGTGTACCTAGACCTCAACATAACCCTAACCCTAGGTCCAATCGGAACCCTAACCGGATCTGTATACCTAGCCCTCAACATAACCCTAACCCTAGGTCCAATCGGAACCCTAATCGGATCTCTAACCCTAGCCCTCAACCTAACCCTAACCCTAGGTCCAATCGGAACCCTAAACGGATACCTAACCCTAGCCCTCAACATAACCCTAACACTAGGTCCAATCGGAACCCTAAACGGATACCTAACCCTAGCCCTCAACATAACCCTAACCCTAGGTCCAATCGGAACGCTAACCGGATATCTAACCCTAGCCCTCTACATAACACTAACCCTAGTTTCAATCGGAACCCTAACAGGATCTCTAACCCAGCGCGCAACATAACCCTAACCCTAGGTCCAATCTGAACCCTAACCGGATCCCTACCCCTCGCCCTCAACATAACCCTAACCCGAGGTCCAATCGGAACCCTAACCGGATCTCTACCACTCGCCCTCAACATAACGCTAAAACTTGGTCCAAACGGAACCCTAACCGGATATCTAACACTAGCCCTCAACATAACCCTAACCCTAGGTCCAATCGGAACCCTAACCGGATCTCTAACCCTAGCCCTCAACATAACCCTAACCCTAGGTCCAATCGGAATCCTAACCGGATCTCTAACCCTAGCCCTCAACATAACCCTAACCCTAGGTCCAATGAAAACACTAACTGGATCTCTAACCCTAGCCCTCAACATAACCCTAACCCTAGGTCCAATCGGAACCCCAACCGGATCTCTAAGCCTAGCTCTCAACATAACCATAACCCTAGGTCCAATCAGTACCCTAACCGGATCTCTAACCCTAGCCCTCAACATAAACCTAACCCTACGTCCAATCGGAACCCTAACCGGATTTCTAACCCTAGCCTTCAACATAACCCTAACCCTAGGTCCAATCGGAACCCTAACCGGATCTGTATACCTAGCCCTCAACATAACCCTAACCCTAGGTCCAATCGGAACCCTAACCGGATCTGTATACCTAGCCCTCAACATAACCCTAACCCTAGGTCCAATCGGAACCCTAACCGGATCTGTGTACCTAGACCTCAACATAACCCTAACCCTAGGTCCTATCGGAACCCTAACCGGATCTCTAACCCTAGTCCTCAACATAAGCCTAACCCTAGGTCCAATCGGAACCCTAAACGGATATCTAACCATAGCCCTCAACATAACCCTAACCCTAGGTACAATCGGAACCCTAACAGGAACTCTACCCCTCGCCCTCAACATAACCCTAACCCTAGGTCCAATCAGAACCCTAACCGGATCTCTATCCCTAGCCCTCAACATAATCATAACCCTAGGTCCAATCGGAACCCTAAACGGATATCTAACCCTAGCCCTCAACATAACCCTAACCCTAGGTCCAATCGGAACCCTAAACGGATATCTAACCCTAGCCCTCAACATAACCCTAACCCTAGGTCCAATCGGAACGCTAACCGGATATCTAACCCTAGCCCTCTACATAACACTAACCCTAGTTTCAATCGGAACCCTAACAGGATCTCTAACCCAGCCCGCAACATAACCCTAACCCTAGGTCCAATCGGAACCCTAACCGGATCTCTACCCCTCGCCCTCAACATAACCCTAACCCGAGGTCCAATCGGAACCCTAACCGGATCTCTACCACTCGCCCTCAACATAACGCTAAAACTTGGTCCAAACGGAACCCTAACCGGATATCTAACACTAGCCCTCAACATAACCCTAACCCTAGGTCCAATCGGAACCCTAACCGGATCTCTAACCCTAGCCCTCAACATAACCCTAACCCTAGGTCCAATCGGAATCCTAACCGGATCTCTAACCCTAGCCCTCAACATAACCCTAACCCTAGGTCCAATCGGAATCCTAACCGGATCTCTAACCCTAGCCCTCAACATAACCCTAACCCTAGGTCCAATGAAAACACTAACTGGATCTCTAACCCTAGCCCTCAACATAACCCTAACCCTAGGTCCAATCGGAACCCCAACCGGATCTCTAACCCTAGCTCTCAACATAACCCTAACCCTAGGTCCAATCAGTACCCTAACCGGATCTCTAACCCTAGCCCTCAACATAAACCTAACCCTACATCCAATCGGAACCCTAACCGGATTTCTAACCCTAGCCTTCAACATAACCCTAAACCTAGGTCCAATCGAAACCCTAACCGGATCTGTATACCTAGCCCTCAACATAATCCTCACCCTAGGTCCAGTCGGAACCCTAACCGGATCTGTATACCTAGCCCTCAACATAACCCTAACCCTAGGTCCAATCGGAACCCTAACCGGATCTGTGTACCTAGACCTCAACATAACCCTGACCCTAGGTCCTATCGGAACCCTAACCGGATCTCTAACCCTAGCCCTCAACATAACCCTAACCCTAGGTCCAATCGGAACCCTAACCGGATCTCTAACCCTAGCCCTCAACATAACTCTAACCCTAGGTCCAATCGGAACCCTAACCGGATCTGTATACCTAGCCCTCAACATAACCCTCACCCTAGGTCCAGTCGGAACCCTAACCGGATCTGTATACCTAGCCCTCAACATAACCCTAACCCTAGGTCCAATCGGAACCCTAACCGGATCTGTGTACCTAGACCTCAACATAACCCTGACCCTAGGTCCTATCGGAACCCTAACCCCGTCTCTAACCCTAGCCCTCAACATAACCCTAACCCTAGGTCCAATCGGAACCCTAACCGGATCTCTAACCCTAGCCCTCAACATAACCCTAACCCTAGGTCCAATCGGAACCCTAACCGGATCTGTATACCTAGCCCTCAACATAACCCTAACCCTAGGTCCAATCGGAACCCTAACCGGATCTCTAACCCTAGCTCTCAACTTAACCCTAACCCTAGGTCCAATCGGAACCCTAACCGGATCTCTAACCCTAGCCCTCAACGTAACCCTAACCCTAGGTCCAATCGGAACCCTAACCGGATTTCTAACCCTAGCCTTCAACATAACCCTAACCCTAGGTCCAATCGGAACCCTAATCGGATCTGTGTACCTAGCCCTCAACATAACCCTAACCCTAGGTCCAATCGGAACCCCAACCGGATCTCTAACCCTAGCCCTCAACATAACCCTAACCCTAGGTCCAATCGGAAGCCTAACCGGATCTCTAACCCTAGCCCTCAACATAACCCTAACCCTAGGTCCAATCGGAACCCTAACCGGATCTCTAACCCTAGCCCTCAACTTAACCCTAACCCTAGGTCCAATCGGAACCCTAACCGGAATTCTAACCCTAGCCCTCAAAATAACCCTAACCCTAGGTCCAATCGGAACCCTAACAGGATCTCTACCCCTCGCCTCAACCTAGCCCTAACCCTAGGTCCAATCGCAACCCTAACCGGATCTCTAACCCTAGCCCTCAACATAACCCTAACCCTATTTTCAATCGGAACCCTAAACGGATATCTAACCATAGCCCTCAACATAACCCTAACCCTAGGTCCAATCGGAACCCTAACCGGATCTCTAACCCTAGCTCTCAACATAACCCTAACCCTAGGTCCAATCAGTACCCTAACCGGATCTCTAACCCTAGCCCTCAACATAAACCTAACCCTACGTCCAATTGGAACCCTAACCGGATTTCTAACCCTAGCCTTCAACATAACCCTAACCCTAGGTCCAATCGGAACCCTAATCGGATCTGTGTACCTAGCCCTCAACATAACCCTAACCCTAGGTCCAATCGGAACCCTAACCGGATCTCTAACCCTAGCTCTCAACGTAACCCTAACCCTAGGTCCAATCGGAACCCTAACCGGAACTCTAACCCTAGCCCTCAAAATAACCCTAACCCTAGGTCCAATCGGAACCCAAAGCAGATCTCTATCCCTAGCGCTCAACATATCACTAACCCTAGGTCGAATCGGAACCCTAAACGGATATCTAACCCTAGCCCTCAACATAACCCTAACCCTAGGTCCAATCGGAACCCTAAACGGATATCTAACCCTAGCCCTCAACATAACCCTAACCCTAGGTCCGATCGGAACCCTGACCGGATCTCTAACCCTAGCCCTCAACATAACCCTAACCCTAGGTTCAATCGTATCCCTAACCGGATCTCTAACGCTAGCCCTCAACATAACCCTAACCCTAGGTCCAATCGGAACCCTAACCGGATCTGTATACCTAGCCCTCAACATAACCCTAACCCTAGGTCCAATCGGAACCCTAACAGGATCTTTAACCCTAGCCCTCAACATAACCCTAACCCTAGGTCCAATCGGAACCCTAACCGGATCTGTGTACCTAGACCTCAACATAACCCTAACCCTAGGTCCAATCGGAACCCTAACCGGATCTGTATACCTAGCCCTCAAAATAACCCTAACCCTAGGTCCAATCGGAACCCTAACAGGATCTTTAACCCTAGCCCTCAACATACCCCTAACCCTAGGGCCAATCGGAACCCTAACCGGATCTGTGTACCTAGCCCTCAACATAACCCTAACCCTAGGTCCAATCGGAACCCTAACCGGATCTCTAACCCTAGCCCTCAACATAACCCTAACCCTAGGTCCAATCGGAACCGTAACCCGATCTCTAACCCTAGGACTCAACATAACCCTAACCGGAGGTCCAATCGGAACTCTAACCGGATCTCTAACCCTAGCCCTCAACATAACCCTAACCCTAGGTCCAATCAAAACCCTAACTGGATCTCTAACCCTAGCCCTCAATATAACCCTAACCCAGGTCCAATCGGAACACTAACCGGATCTCTAACCCTAGCCCTCAAGGTAACCCTAACCCTAGGTCCAATCGGAACCCTAACCAGATCTCTAACCCTCGCCCTCAACATAACCCTAACCCTAGGTCCAATCGGAACACTAACCGGATATCTAACCCTAGCCCTCAACATAAGCCTAACCCTAGGTCCAATCGGAACCCTAAACGGATATCTAACCATAGCCCTCAACATAATCCTAACCCTAGTTTCAATCGGAACCCTAACAGGATCTCTAACCCAGCCCGCAACATAACCCTAACCCTAGGTCCAATCGGAACCCTAACCGGATCCCTACCCCTCGCCCTCAACATAACCCTAACCCGAGGTCCAATCGGAACCCTAACCGGATCTCTACCACTCGCCCTCAACATAACGCTAAAACTTGGTCCAAACGGAACCCTAACCGGATATCTAACACTAGCCCTCAACATAACCCTAACCCTAGGTCCAATCGGAATCCTAACCGGATATCTAACCCTAGCCCTCTACATAACCCTAACCCTAGGTCCAATCGGAACCCTAACCTGATCTGTGTACCTAGACCTCAACATAACCCTAACCCTAGGTCCAATCGGAACCCTAACCGGATCTGTATACCTAGCCCTCAACATAACCCTAACCCTAGGTCCAATCGGAACCCTAACAGGATCTCTACCCCTCGCCCTCAACCTAGCCCTAACCCTAGGTCCAATCGCAACCCTAACCGGATCTCTAACCCTAGCCTTCAACATAACCCTAACCCTAGGTTCAATCGTATCCCTAACCGGATCTCTAACGCTAGCCCTCAACATAACCCTAACCCTAGGTCCAATAGGAACCCTAACCGGATCTCTAACCCTAGCTCTCAACATAACCCTAACCCTAGGTCCAATCAGTACCCTAACCGGATCTCTAACCCTAGCCCTCAACATAAACCTAACCCTACGTCCAATTGGAACCCTAACCGGATTTCTAACCCTAGCCCTCAATATAACCCTAACCCTAGGTCCAATCGGAACACTAACCGGATCTCTAACCCTAGCCCTCAACATAACCCTAACCCTAGGTCCAATCGGAACCCTAAACGGATATCTAACCCTAGCCCTCAACATAAGCCTAACCCTAGGTCCAATCGGAACCCTAAACGGATATCTAACCATAGCCCTCAACATAACCCTAACCCTAGGTACAATCGGAACCCTACCAGGATCTCTACCCCTCGCCCTCAACATAACCCTAACCCTAGGTCCAATCAGAACCCTAACCGGATCTCTATCCCTAGCCCTCAACATAATCATAACCCTAGGTCCAATCGGAACCCTAAACGGATATCTAACCCTAGCACTCAACATAACCCTAACACTAGGTCCAATCGGAACCCTAAACGGATACCTAACCCTAGCCCTCAACATAACCCTAACCCTAGGTCCAATCGGAACGCTAACCGGATATCTAACCCTAGCCCTCTACATAACACTAACCCTAGTTTCAATCGGAACCCTAACAGGATCTCTAACCCAGCCCGCAACATAACCCTAACCCTAGGTCCAATCGGAACCCTAACCGGATCCCTACCCCTCGCCCTCAACATAACCCTAACCCGAGGTCCAATCGGAACCCTAACCGGATCTCTACCACTCGCCCTCAACATAACGCTAAAACTTGGTCCAAACGGAACCCTAACCGGATATCTAACACTAGCCCTCAACATAACCCTAACCCTAGGTCCAATCGGAACCCTAACCGGATCTCTAACCCAAGCCCTCAACATAACCCTAACCCTAGGTCCAATCGGAATCCTAACCGGATCTCTAACCCTAGCCCTCAACATAACCCTAACCCTAGGTCCAATCGGAATCCTAACCGGATCTCTAACCCTAGCCCTCAACATAACCCTAACCCTAGGTCCAATGAAAACACTAACTGGATCTCTAACCCTAGCCCTCAACATAACCCTAACCCTAGGTCCAATCGGAACCCCAACCGGATCTCTAACCCTAGCTCTAAACATAACCCTAACCCTAGGTCCAATCAGTACCCTAACCGGATCTCTAACCCTAGCCCTCAACATAAACCTAACCCTACATCCAATCGGAACCCTAACCGGATTTCTAACCCTATCCTTCAACATAACCCTAACCCTAGGTCCAATCGAAACCCTAACCGGATCTGTATACCTAGCCCTCAACATAACCCTCACCCTAGGTCCAGTCGGAACCCTAACCGGATCTGTATACCTAGCCCTCAACATAACCCTAACCCTAGGTCCAATCGGAACCCTAACCGGATCTGTGTACCTAGACCTCAACATAACCCTAACCCTAGGTTCAATCGGAACCCTAAACGGATATCTAACTATAGCCCTCAACATAACCCTAACCCTAGGTACAATCGGAACCCTACCAGGATCTCTACCCCTCGCCCTCAACATAACCCTAACCCTAGGTCCAATCAGAACCCTAACCGGATCTCTATCCCTAGCCCTCAACATAATCATAACCCTAGGTCCAATCGGAACCCTAAACGGATATCTAACCCTAGGCCTCAACATAACCCTAACACTAGGTCCAATCGGAACCCTAAACGGATACCTAACCCTAGCCCTCAACATAACCCTAACCCTAGGTCCAATCGGAACGCTAACCGGATATCTAACCCTAGCCCTCTACATAACACTAACCCTAGTTTCAATCGGAACCCTAACAGGATCTCTAACCCAGCGCGCAACATAACCCTAACCCTAGGTCCAATCGGAACCCTAACCGGATCCCTACCCCTCGCCCTCAACATAACCCTAACCCGAGGTCCAATCGGAACCCTAACCGGATCTCTACCACTCGCCCTCAACATAACGCTAAAACTTGGTCCAAACGGAACCCTAACCGGATATCTAACACTAGCCCTCAACATAACCCTAACCCTAGGTCCAATCGGAACCCTAACCGGATCTCTAACCCTAGCCCTCAACATAACCCTAACCCTAGGTCCAATCGGAATCCTAACCGGATCTCTAACCCTAGCCCTCAACATAACCCTAACCCTAGGTCCAATGAAAACACTAACTGGATCTCTAACCCTAGCCCTCAACATAACCCTAACCCTAGGTCCAATCGGAACCCCAACCCGATCTCTAAGCCTAGCTCTCAACATAACCATAACCCTAGGTCCAATCAGTACCCTAACCGGATCTCTAACCCTAGCCCTCAACATAAACCTAACCCTACGTCCAATCGGAACCCTAACCGGATTTCTAACCCTAGCCTTCAACATAACCCTAACCCTAGGTCCAATCGGAACCCTAACCGGATCTGTATACCTAGCCCTCAACATAACCCTAACCCTAGGTCCAATCGGAACCCTAACCGGATCTGTATACCTAGCCCTCAACATAACCCTAACCCTAGGTCCAATCGGAACCCTAACCGGATCTGTGTACCTAGACCTCAACATAACCCTAACCCTAGGTCCTATCGGAACCCTAACCGGATCTCTAACCCTAGTCCTCAACATAACCCTAACCCTAGGTCCAATCGGAACCCTAAACGGATATCTAACCCTAGCCCTCAACATAAGCCTAACCCTAGGTCCAATCGGAACCCTAAACGGATATCTAACCATAGCCCTCAACATAACCCTAACCCTAGGTACAATCGGAACCCTAACAGGAACTCTACCCCTCGCCCTCAACATAACCCTAACCCTAGGTCCAATCAGAACCCTAACCGGATCTCTATCCCTAGCCCTCAACATAATCATAACCCTAGGTCCAATCGGAACCCTAAACGGATATCTAACCCTAGCCCTCAACATAACCCTAACCCTAGGTCCAATCGGAACCCTAAACGGATATCTAACCCTAGCCCTCAACATAACCCTAACCCTAGGTCCAATCGGAACGCTAACAGGATATCTAACCGTAGCCCTCTACATAACACTAACCCTAGTTTCAATCGGAACCCTAACAGGATCTCTAACCCAGCCCGCAACATAACCCTAACCCTAGGTCCAATCGGAACCCTAACCGGATCTCTACCCCTCGACCTCAACATAACCCTAACCCGAGGTCCAATCGGAACCCTAACCGGATCTCTACCACTCGCCCTCAACATAACGCTAAAACTTGGTCCAAACGGAACCCTAACCGGATATCTAACACTAGCCCTCAACATAACCCTAACCCTAGGTCCAATCGGAACCCTAACCGGATCTCTAACCCTAGCCCTCAACATAACCCTAACCCTAGGTCCAATCGGAATCCTAACCGGATCTCTAACCCTAGCCCTCAACATAACCCTAACCCTAGGTCCAATCGGAATCCTAACCGGATCTCTAACCCTAGCCCTCAACATAACCCTAACCCTAGGTCCAATGAAAACACTAACTGGATCTCTAACCCTAGCCCTCAACATAACCCTAACCCTAGGTCCAATCGGAACCCCAACCGGATCTCTAAGCCTAGCTCTCAACATAACCCTAACCCTAGGTCCAATCAGTACCCTAACCGGATCTCTAACCCTAGCCCTCAACATAAACCTAACCCTACATCCAATCGGAACCCTAACCGGATTTCTAACCCTAGCCTTCAACATAACCCTAAACCTAGGTCCAATCGAAACCCTAACCGGATCTGTATACCTAGCCCTCAACATAATCCTCACCCTAGGTCCAGTCGGAACCCTAACCGGATCTGTATACCTAGCCCTCAACATAACCCTAACCCTAGGTCCAAACGGAACCCTAACCGGATCTGTGTACCTAGACCTCAACATAACCCTGACCCTAGGTCCTATCGGAACCCTAACCGGATCTCTAACCCTAGCCCTCAACATAACCCTAACCCTAGGTCCAATCGGAACCCTAACCGGATCTCTAACCCTAGCCCTCAACATAACCCTAACCCTAGGTCCAATCGGAACCCTAACCGGATCTGTATACCTAGCCCTCAACATAACCCTCACCCTAGGTCCAGTCGGAACCCTAACCGGATCTGTATACCTAGCCCTCAACATAACCCTAACCCTAGGTCCAATCGGAACCCTAACCGGATCTGTGTACCTAGACCTCAACATAACCCTGACCCTAGGTCCTATCGGAACCCTAACCCCGTCTCTAACCCTAGCCCTCAACATAACCCTAACCCTAGGTCCAATCGGAACCCTAACCGGATCTCTAACCCTAGCCCTCAACATAACCCTAACCCTAGGTCCAATCGGAACCCCAACCGGAACTGTATACGTAGCCCTCAACATAACCCTAACCCTAGGTCCAATCGGAACCCTAACCGGATCTCTAACCCTAGCTCTCAACTTAACCCTAACCCTAGGTCCAATCGGAACCCTAACCGGATCTCTAACCCTAGCCCTCAACGTAACCCTAACCCTAGGTCCAATCGGAACCCTAACCGGATTTCTAACCCTAGCCTTCAACATAACCCTAACCCTAGGTCCAATCGGAACCCTAATCGGATCTGTGTACCTAGCCCTCAACATAACCCTAACCCTAGGTCCAATCGGAACCCCAACCGGATCTCTAACCCTAGCCCTCAACATAACCCTAACCCTAGGTCCAATCGGAAGCCTAACCGGATCTCTAACCCTAGCCCTCAACATAACCCTAACCCTAGGTCCAATCGGAACCCTAACCGGATCTCTAACCCTAGCCCTCAACATAACCCTAACCCTAGGTCCAATCGGAACCCTAACCGGAATTCTAACCCTAGCCCTCAAAATAACCCTAACCCTAGGTCCAATCGGAACCCTAACAGGATCTCTACCCCTCGCCCTCAACCTAGCCCTAACCCTAGGTCCAATCGCAACCCTAACCGGATCTCTAACCCTAGCCCTCAACATAACCCTAACCCTATTTTCAATCGGAACCCTAAACGGATATCTAACCATAGCCCTCAACATAACCCTAACCCTAAGTCCAATCGGAACCCTAACCGGATCTCTAACCCTAGCTCTCAACATAACCCTAACCCTAGGTCCAATCAGTACCCTAACCGGATCTCTAACCCTAGCCCTCAACATAAACCTAACCCTACGTCCAATTGGAACCCTAACCGGATTTCTAACCCTAGCCTTCAACATAACCCTAACCCTAGGTCCAATCGGAACCCTAATCGGATCTGTGTACCTAGCCCTCAACATAACCCTAACCCTAGGTCCAATCGGAACCCTAACCGGATCCCTACCCCTCGCCCTCAACATAACCGTAACCCGAGGTCCAATCGGAACCCTAACCGGATCTCTACCACTCGCCCTCAACATAACGCTAAAACTTGGTCCAAACGGAACCCTAACCGGATATCTAACACTAGCCCTCAACATAACCCTAACCCTAGGTCCAATCGGAACCCTAACCGGATCTCTAACCCTAGCCCTCAACATAACCCTAACCCTAGGTCCAATCGGAATCCTAACCGGATCTCTAACCCTAGCCCTCAACATAACCCTAACCCTATGTCCAATGAAAACACTAACTGGATCTCTAACCCTAGCCCTCAACATAACCCTAACCCTAGGTCCAATCGGAACCCCAACCGGATCTCTAACCGTAGCTCTCAACATAACCCTAACCCTAGGTCCAATCAGTACCCTAACCGGATCTCTAACCCTAGCCCTCAACATAAACCTAACCCTACGTCCAATCGGAACCCTAACCGGAGTTCTAACCCTAGCCTTCAACATAACCCTAACCCTAGGTCCAATCGGAACCCTAACCGGATCTGTATACCTAGCCCTCAACATAACCCTAACCCTAGGTCCAATCGGAACCCTAACCGGATCTGTATACCTAGCCCTCAACATAACCCTAACCCTAGGTCCAATCGGAACCCTAACCGGATCTGTGTACCTAGACCTCAACATAACCCTAACCCTAGGTCCTATCGGAACCCTAACCGGATCTCTAACCCTAGTCCTCAACATAACCCTAACCCTAGGTCCAATCGGAACCCTAAACGGATATCTAACCCTAGCCCTCAACATAAGCCTAACCCTAGGACCTATCGGAACCCTAAACGGATATCTAACCATAGCCCTCAACATAACCCTAACCCTAGGTACAATCGGAACCCTAACAGGAACTCTACCCCTCGCCCTCAACATAACCCTAACCCTAGGTCCAATCAGAACCCTAACCGGATCTCCCTCCCTAGCCCTCAACATAATCATAACCCTAGGTCCAATCGGAACCCTAAACGGATATCTAACCCTAGCCCTCAACATAACCCTAACCCTAGGTCCAATCGGAACCCTAAACGGATATCTAACCCTAGCCCTCAACATAACCCTAACCCTAGGTCCAATCGGAACGCTAACCGGATATCTAACCCTAGCCCTCTACATAACACTAACCCTAGTTTCAATCGGAACCCTAACAGGATCTCTAACCCAGCCCGCAACATAACCCTAACCCTAGGTCCAATCGGAACCCTAACCGGATCTCTACCCCTCGCCCTCAACATAACCCTAACCCGAGGTCCAATCGGAACCCTAACCGGATCTCTACCACTCGCCCTCAACATAACGCTAAAACTTGGTCCAAACGGAACCCTAACCGGATATCTAACACTAGCCCTCAACATAACCCTAACCCTAGGTCCAATCGGAACCCTAACCGGATCTCTAACCCTAGCCCTGAACATAACCCTAACCCTAGGTCCAATCGGAATCCTAACCGGATCTCTAACCCTAGCCCTCAACATAACCCTAACCCTAGGTCCAATGAAAACACTAACTGGATCTCTATCCCTAGCCCTCAACATAACCCTAACCCTAGGTCCAATCGGAACCCCAACCGGATCTCTAACCCTAGCTCTCAACATAACCCTAAACCTAGGTCCAATCAGTACCCTAACCGGATCTCTAACCCTAGCCCTCAACATAAACCTAACCCTACATCCAATCGGAACCCTAACCGGATTTCTAACCCTAGCCTTCAACATAACCCTAACCCTAGGTCCAATCGAAACCCTAACCGGATCTGTATACCTAGCCCTCAACATAACCCTCACCCTAGGTCCAGTCGGAACCCTAACCGGATCTGTATACCTAGCCCTCAACATAACCCTAACCCTAGGTCCAATCGGAACCCTAACCGGATCTGTGTACCTAGACCTCAACATAACCCTGACCCTAGGTCCTATCGGAACCCTAACCGGATATCTAACCCTAGCCCTCAACATAACCCTAATCCTAGGTCCAATCGGAACCCTAACCGGATCTCTAACCGAAGCCCTCAACATAACACTAACCCTAGGTCCAATCGGAACCCTAACCGGATCTGTATACCTAGCCCTCAACATAACCCTAACCCTAGGTCCAATCGGAACCCTAACCGGATCTCTAACCCTAGCCCTCAACATAACACTAACCCTAGGTCCAATCGGAACCCTAACCGGATCTGTATACCTAGCCCTCAACATAACCCTAACCCTAGGTCCAATCGGAACCCTAACCGGATCTCTAACCCTAGCCCTCAACATAACCCTAACCCTAGGTCCAATCGGAACCCTAACCGGATCTCTAACCCTAGCCCTCAACATAACCCTAACCCTAGGTCCAATCGGAACCCTAACCGGATCTCTAACCCTAGCCCTCAACATAACCCTAACCCTAGGTCCAATCGGAACAGTAAACGAATATCTAACCCTAGCCCTCAACATAACCCGAACCCTTGGTCCAATCGGAAACCTAACCGGATCTCTAAACCTCGCCCTCAACATAACCCTAACCCTAGGTCCAATCGGAACCCTAGTCGGTTCTCTACCCCTCGCCCTCAACATAACCCTAACCCTAGGTCCAATCGGAACCCTAACCGGATATCTAACCCTAGCCCTCTACATAACCCTAACCCTAGGTCCAATCGGAACCCTAACCTGATCTGTGTACCTAGACCTCAACATAACCCTAACCCTAGGTCCAATTGGAACCCTAACCGGATCTGTATACCTAGCCCTCAACATAACCCTAACCCTAGGTCCAATCGGAACCCTAACAGGATCTCTACCCCTCGCCCTCAACCTAGCCCTAACCCTAGGTCCAATCGCAACCCTAACCGGATCTCTAACCCTATCCCTCAACATAATCCTAACCCTAGGTCCAATCGGAACCCTAACCGGATCTCTAACCCTAGCTCTCAACATAACCCTAACCCTAGGTCCAATCAGTACCCTAACCGGATCTCTAACCCTAGCCCTCAACATAAACCTAACCCTACGTCCAATTGGAACCCTAACCGGATTTCTAACTCTAGCCTTCAACATAACCCTAACCCTAGGTCCAATCGGAACCCTAATCGGATCTGTGTACCTAGCCCTCAACATAACCCTAACCCTAGGTCCAATCGGAACCCCAACCGGATCTCTAACCCTAGCCCTCAACATAACCCTAACCCTAGGTCCAATCGGAAGCCTAACCGGATCTCTAACCCTAGCCCTCATCATAACCCTAACCCTAGGTCCAATCGGAACCCTAACCGGATCTCTAACCCTAGCCCTCAACATAACCCTAACCCTAGGTCCAATCGGAACCCTAACCGGAACTCTAACCCTAGCCCTCAAAATAACCCTAACCCTAGGTCCAATCGGAACCCTAAGCGGATCTCTAACCCTAGCGCTCAACATATCACTAACCCTAGGTCCAATCGGAACCCTAAACGGATATCTAAACCTAGCCCTCAACATAACTCTAACCCTAGGTCCAATCGGAACCCTAACCGGATATTTAACCCTAGCCCTCAACATAAGCCTAACCCTAGGTCCAATCGGAACCCTAACCGGATATCTAACCCTAGCCCTCAACATAACCCTAACCCTAGTTCCAATCGGAACCCTAACAGTATCTCTACCCCAGCCCTCAACATAACCCTAACCCTAGTTCCAATCGGAATCCTAACAGGATCTCTACCCCAGCCCTCAACATAACCCTAACCCGAGGTCCAATCGGAACCCTAACCGGATCTCTACATCTCGCCCTCAACATAACCCTAAACCTTGGTCCAATCGGAACCCTAACCGGATATCTAACACTAGCCCTCAACATAACCCTAACCCTAGGTAAAAATCGGAACCCTAACCGGATCTCTAACCCTAGCTCTCAACATAACCCTAACCCTAGGTCCAATCTGAACCCTAACCGGATCTCTAACCCTAGCCCTCAACATAACCCTAACACTAAGTCCAATCGGAACCGTAACGGGATTTCTAACCCTAGCCTTCAACATAACCCTAACCCTAGGTCCAATCGGAACCCTAACCGGATCTGTATACCTAGCCCTCAACATAACCCTAACCCTAGGTCCAATCGGAACCCTAACCGGATCTGTATACCTAGCCCTCAACATAACCCTAAACCTATGTCCAATCGGAATCCTAACAGGATCTCTACCCCTCGCCCTCAACATAACCCTAACCCTAGGTCCAATCGGAACCCTAACCCGATCTCTAAACCTAGCCCTCAACATAACCCTAACCCTGGGTCCAATCGGAACCCTAACCGGATCTCAAACCCTAGCCCTCAACATAACCCTAACCCTGGGTCCAATCGGAACCCTAACCGGATATGTGTACCTAGCCCTAAACATAACCCTAACCCTTGGTCCAATCGGAACCCCAAGCGGATCTCTAACCCTAGCCCTCAACATAACCCTAACCCTGGGTCCAATCGGAACAATAACCGGATCTGTGTACCTAGCCCTAAACATAACCCTAACCCTTGGTCCAATCGGAACCCCAAGCGGATCTCTAACCCTAGCCCTCAACATAACCCTAACCCTAGGTCCAATCGGAACCCTAAACGGATATCTAACCCTAGCCCTCAACATAACCCTAACCCTAGGTCCAATCGGAACCCTAAACGGATTTCTAACCGTAGCCATCAACATAACCCTAACCCTAGGTCCAATCGGAACCTTAACCGGAACTGTATACCTAGCCCTCAACATAACACTAACCCTAGGTCCAATCGGAACCCTAACCGGATCTGTATACCTAGCCCTCAACATAACCCTAACCCTAGGTCCAATCGGAACCCTAACCGGATCTCTAACCCTAGCCCACAACATAACCCTAACCCTAGGTCCAATCGGAACCCTAACCGGATCTGTGTACCTAGCCCTCAACATAACCCTAACCCTAGGTCCAATCGGAACCCCAACCGGAACTCTAACCCTAGCCCTCAACATAACCCTAACCCTAGGTCCAATCGGAAGCCTAACCGGATCTCTAACCCTAGCCCTCAACGTAACCCTAACCCTTGGTCCAATCGGAACCCTAACCGGATCTCTAACCCTAGCCCTCAAAATAACCCTAACCCTAGGTCCAATGAAAACACTAACTGGATCTCTAACCCTAGCCCTCAACATAACCCTAACCCTAGGTCCAATCGGAACCCCAACCGGATCTCTAACCCTAGCTTTCAACATAACCCTAACCCTAGGTCCAATCAGTACCCTAACCGGATCTCTAACCCTAGCCCTCAACATAAACCTAACCCTACGTCCAATCGGAACCCTAACCGGATCTCTAACCCTAGCCTTCAACGTAACCCTAACCCTAGGTCCAATCGGAACAGTAAACGAATATCTAACCCTAGCCCTCAACATAACCCGAACCCTTGGTCCAATCGGAAACCTAACCGGATCTCTAAACCTCGCCCTCAACATAACCCTAACCCTAGGTCCATTCGGAACCCTAGTCGGTTCTCTACCCCTCGCCCTCAACATAACCCTAACCCTAGGTCCAATCGGAACCCTAACCGGATATCTAACCCTAGCCCTCTACATAACCCTAACCCTAGGTCCAATCGGAACCCTAACCTGATCTGTGTACCTAGACCTCAACATAACCCTAACCCTAGGTCCAATTGGAACCCTAACCGGATCTGTATACCTAGCCCTCAACATAACCCTAACCCTAGGTCCAATCGGAACCCTAACAGGATCTCTACCCCTCGCCCTCAACCTAGCCCTAATCCTAGGTCCAATCGCAACCCTAACCGGATCTCTAACCCTATCCCTCAACATAATCCTAACCCTAGGTCCAATCGGAACCCTAACCGGATCTCTAACCCTAGCTCTCAACATAACCCTAACCCTAGGTCCAATCAGTACCCTAACCGGATCTCTAACCCTAGCCCTCAACATAAACCTAACCCTACGTCCAATTGGAACCCTAACTGGATTTCTAACCCTAGCCTTCAACATAACCCTAACCCTAGGTCCAATCGGAACCCTAATCGGATCTGTGTACCTAGCCCTCAACATAACCCTAACCCTAGGTCCAATCGGAACCCCAACCGGATCTCTAACCCTAGCCCTCAACATAACCCTAACCCTAGGTCCAATCGGAAGCCTAACCGGAACTCTAACCCTAGCCCTCAACATAACCCTAACCCTAGGTCCAATCGGAAGCCTAACCGGATCTCTAACCCTAGCCCTCAACATAACCCTAACCCTAGGTCCAATCGGAACCCTAAACGGATTTCTAACCGTAGCCATCAACATAACCCTAACCCTAGGTCCAATCGGAACCCTAACCGGAACTGTATACCTAGCCCTCAACATAACACTAACCCTAGGTCCAATCGGAACCCTAACCGGATCTGTATTCCTAGCCCTCAACATAACCCTAACCCTAGGTCCAATCGGAACCCTAACCGGATCTGTGTACCTAGCCCTCAACATAACCCTAACCCTAGGTCCAATCGGAACCCCAACCGGAACTCTAACCCTAGCCCTCAACATAACCCTAACCCTAGGTCCAATCGGAAGCCTAACCGGATCTCTAACCCTAGCCCTCAACGTAACCCTAACCCTTGGTCCAATCGGAACCCTAACCGGATCTCTAACCCTAGCCCTCAAAATAACCCTAACCCTAGGTCCAATGAAAACACTAACTGGATCTCTAACCCTAGCCCTCAACATAACCCTAACCCTAGGTCCAATCGGAACCCCAACCGGATCTCTAACCCTAGCTTTCAACATAACCCTAACCCTAGGTCCAATCAGTAACCTAACCGGATCTCTAACCCTAGCCCTCAACATAAACCTAACCCTACGTCCAATCGGAACCCTAACCGGATCTCTAACCCTAGCCTTCAACGTAACCCTAACCCTAGGTCCAATCGGAACAGTAAACGAATATCTAACCCTAGCCCTCAACATAACCCGAACCCTTGGTCCAATCGGAAACTTAACCGGATCTCTAAACCTCGCCCTCAACATAACCCTAACCCTAGGTCCAATCGGAACCCTAGTCGGTTCTCTACCCCTCGCCCTCAACATAACCCTAACCCTAGGTCCAATCGGAACCCTAACCGGATATCTAACCCTAGCCCTCTACATAACCCTAACCCTAGGTCCAATCGGAACCCTAACCTGATCTGTGTACCTAGACCTCAACTTAACCCTAACCCTAGGTCCAATTGGAACCCTAACCGGATCTGTATACCTAGCCCTCAACATAACACTAACCCTAGGTCCAATCGGAACCCTAACAGGATCTCTACCCCTCGCCCTCAACCTAGCCCTAACCCTAGGTCCAATCGCAACCCTAACCGGATCTCTAACCCTATCCCTCAACATAATCCTAACCCTAGGTCCAATCGGAACCCTAACCGGATCTCTAACCCTAGCTCTCAACATAACCCTAACCCTAGGTCCAATCAGTACCCTAACCGGATCTCTAACCCTAGCCCTCAACATAAACCTAACCCTACGTCCAATTGGAACCCTAACCGGATTTCTAACCCTAGCCTTCAACATAACCCTAACCCTAGGTCCAATCGGAACCCTAATCGGATCTGTGTACCTAGCCCTCAACATAACCCTAACCCTAGGTCCAATCGGAACCCCAACCGGATCTCTAACCCTAGCCCTCAACATAACCCTAACCCTAGGTCCAATCGGAAGCCTAACCGGATCTCTAACCCTAGCCCTCAACATAACCCTAACCCTAGGTCCAATCGGAACCCTAACCGGATCTCTAACCCTAGCCCTCAACATAACCCTAACCCTAGGTCCAATCGGAACCCTAACCGGAACTCTAACCCTAGCCCTCAAAATAACCCTAACCCTAGGTCCAATCGGAACCCTAAGCGGATCTCTAACCCTAGCGCTCAACATATCACTAACCCTAGGTCCAATCGGAACCCTAAACGGATATCTAACCCTAGCCCTCAACATAACCCTAACCCTAGTTCCAATCGGAACCCTAACAGGATCTCTACCCCAGCCCTCAACATAACCCTAACCCTAGTTCCAATCGGAACCCTAACAGGATCTCTACCCCAGCCCTCAACATAACCCTAACCCGAGGTCCAATCGGAACCCTAACCGGATCTCTACATCTCGCCCTCAACATAACCCTAAACCTTGGTCCAATCGGAACCCTAAGCGGATATCTAACACTAGCCCTCAACATAACCCTAACCCTAGGTAAAAATCGGAACCCTAACCGGATCTCTAACCCTAGCTCTCAACATAACCCTAACCCTAGGTCCAATCTGAACCCTAACCGGAACTCTAACCCTAGCCCTCAACATAACCCTAACACTAGGTCCAATCGGAACCGTAACGGGATTTCTAACCCTAGCCTTCAACATAACCCTAACCC
Organism: Miniopterus natalensis; assembly: GCF_054644295.1. Classification (NCBI taxonomy): domain Eukaryota; kingdom Metazoa; phylum Chordata; class Mammalia; order Chiroptera; family Miniopteridae; genus Miniopterus; species Miniopterus natalensis. Next base: position 566,346 of record NW_028269988.1, read on the forward strand.
TAGGTCCAATCGGAACCCTAACCGGATCTGTATACCTAGCCCTCAACATAACCCTAACCCTAGGTCCAATCGGAACCCTAACCGGATCTGTATACCTAGCCCTCAACATAACCCTAAACCTATGTCCAATCGGAATCCTAACAGGATCTCTACCCCTCGCCCTCAACATAACCCTAACCCTAGGTCCAATCGGAACCCTAACCCGATCTCTAAACCTAGCCCTCAACATAACCCTAACCCTGGGTCCAATCGGAACCCTAACCGGATCTCTAACCCTAGCCCTCAACATAACCCTAACCCTGGGTCCAATCGGAACCCTAACCGGATATGTGTACCTAGCCCTAAACATAACCCTAACCCTTGGTCCAATCGGAACCCCAAGCGGATCTCTAACCCTAGCCCTCAACATAACCCTAACCCTGGGTCCAATCGGAACACTAACCGGATCTGTGTACCTAGCCCTAAACATAACCCTAACCCTTGGTCCAATCGGAACCCCAAGCGGATCTCTAACCCTAGCCCTCAACATAACCCTAACCCTAGGTCCAATCGGAACCCTAAACGGATATCTAACCCTAGCCCTCAAAATAACCCTAACCCTAGGTCCAATGAAAACACTAACTGGATCTCTAACCCTAGCCCTCAACATAACCCTAACCCTAGGTCCAATCGGAACTCCAACCGGATCTCTAACCCTAGCTTTCAACATAACCCTAACCCTAGGTCCAATCGGAACCCTAATCGGATCTGTGTACCTAGCCCTCAACATAACCCTAACCCTAGGTCCAATCGGAACCCCAACCGGATCTCTAACCCTAGCCCTCAACATAACCCTAACCCTAGGTCCAATCGGAAGCCTAACCGGAACTCTAACCCTAGCCCTCAACATAACCCTAACCCTAGGTCCAATCGGAAGCCTAACCGGATCTCTAACCCTAGCCCTCAACATAACCCTAACCCTAGGTCCAATCGGAACCCTAAACGGATTTCTAACCGTAGCCATCAACATAACCCTAACCCTAGGTCCAATCGGAACCCTAACCGGAACTGTATACCTAGCCCTCAACATAACACTAACCCTAGGTCCAATCGGAACCCTAACCGGATCTGTATTCCTAGCCCTCAACATAACCCTAACCCTAGGTCCAATCGGAACCCTAACCGGATCTGTGTACCTAGCCCTCAACATAACCCTAACCCTAGGTCCAATCGGAACCCCAACCGGAACTCTAACCCTAGCCCTCAACATAACCCTAACCCTAGGTCCAATCGGAAGCCTAACCGGATCTCTAACCCTAGCCCTCAACGTAACCCTAACCCTTGGTCCAATCGGAACCCTAACCGGATCTCTAACCCTAGCCCTCAAAATAACCCTAACCCTAGGTCCAATGAAAACACTAACTGGATCTCTAACCCTAGCCCTCAACATAACCCTAACCCTAGGTCCAATCGGAACCCCAACCGGATCTCTAACCCTAGCTTTCAACATAACCCTAACCCTAGGTCCAATCAGTAACCTAACCGGATCTCTAACCCTAGCCCTCAACATAAACCTAACCCTACGTCCAATCGGAACCCTAACCGGATCTCTAACCCTAGCCTTCAACGTAACCCTAACCCTAGGTCCAATCGGAACAGTAAACGAATATCTAACCCTAGCCCTCAACATAACCCGAACCCTTGGTCCAATCGGAAACTTAACCGGATCTCTAAACCTCGCCCTCAACATAACCCTAACCCTAGGTCCAATCGGAACCCTAGTCGGTTCTCTACCCCTCGCCCTCAACATAACCCTAACCCTAGGTCCAATCGGAACCCTAACCGGATATCTAACCCTAGCCCTCTACATAACCCTAACCCTAGGTCCAATCGGAACCCTAACCTGATCTGTGTACCTAGACCTCAACTTAACCCTAACCCTAGGTCCAATTGGAACCCTAACCGGATCTGTATACCTAGCCCTCAACATAACACTAACCCTAGGTCCAATCGGAACCCTAACAGGATCTCTACCCCTCGCCCTCAACCTAGCCCTAACCCTAGGTCCAATCGCAACCCTAACCGGATCTCTAACCCTATCCCTCAACATAATCCTAACCCTAGGTCCAATCGGAACCCTAACCGGATCTCTAACCCTAGCTCTCAACATAACCCTAACCCTAGGTCCAATCAGTACCCTAACCGGATCTCTAACCCTAGCCCTCAACATAAACCTAACCCTACGTCCAATTGGAACCCTAACCGGATTTCTAACCCTAGCCTTCAACATAACCCTAACCCTAGGTCCAATCGGAACCCTAATCGGATCTGTGTACCTAGCCCTCAACATAACCCTAACCCTAGGTCCAATCGGAACCCCAACCGGATCTCTAACCCTAGCCCTCAACATAACCCTAACCCTAGGTCCAATCGGAAGCCTAACCGGATCTCTAACCCTAGCCCTCAACATAACCCTAACCCTAGGTCCAATCGGAACCCTAACCGGATCTCTAACCCTAGCCCTCAACATAACCCTAACCCTAGGTCCAATCGGAACCCTAACCGGAACTCTAACCCTAGCCCTCAAAATAACCCTAACCCTAGGTCCAATCGGAACCCTAAGCGGATCTCTAACCCTAGCGCTCAACATATCACTAACCCTAGGTCCAATCGGAACCCTAAACGGATATCTAACCCTAGCCCTCAACATAACCCTAACCCTAGTTCCAATCGGAACCCTAACAGGATCTCTACCCCAGCCCTCAACATAACCCTAACCCTAGTTCCAATCGGAACCCTAACAGGATCTCTACCCCAGCCCTCAACATAACCCTAACCCGAGGTCCAATCGGAACCCTAACCGGATCTCTACATCTCGCCCTCAACATAACCCTAAACCTTGGTCCAATCGGAACCCTAAGCGGATATCTAACACTAGCCCTCAACATAACCCTAACCCTAGGTAAAAATCGGAACCCTAACCGGATCTCTAACCCTAGCTCTCAACATAACCCTAACCCTAGGTCCAATCTGAACCCTAACCGGAACTCTAACCCTAGCCCTCAACATAACCCTAACACTAGGTCCAATCGGAACCGTAACGGGATTTCTAACCCTAGCCTTCAACATAACCCTAACCCTAGGTCCAATCGGAACCCTAACCGGATCTGTATACCTAGCCCTCAACATAACCCTAACCCTAGGTCCAATCGGAACCCTAACCGGATCTGTATACCTAGCCCTCAACATAACCCTAAACCTATGTCCAATCGGAATCCTAACAGGATCTCTACCCCTCGCCCTCAACATAACCCTAACCCTAGGTCCAATCGGAACCCTAACCCGATCTCTAAACCTAGCCCTCAACATAACCCTAACCCTGGGTCCAATCGGAACCCTAACCGGATCTCTAACCCTAGCCCTCAACATAACCCTAACCCTGGGTCCAATCGGAACCCTAACCGGATATGTGTACCTAGCCCTAAACATAACCCTAACCCTTGGTCCAATCGGAACCCCAAGCGGATCTCTAACCCTAGCCCTCAACATAACCCTAACCCTGGGTCCAATCGGAACACTAACCGGATCTGTGTACCTAGCCCTAAACATAACCCTAACCCTTGGTCCAATCGGAACCCCAAGCGGATCTCTAACCCTAGCCCTCAACATAACCCTAACCCTAGGTCCAATCGGAACCCTAAACGGATATCTAACCCTAGCCCTCAAAATAACCCTAACCCTAGGTCCAATGAAAACACTAACTGGATCTCTAACCCTAGCCCTCAACATAACCCTAACCCTAGGTCCAATCGGAACTCCAACCGGATCTCTAACCCTAGCTTTCAACATAACCCTAACCCTAGGTCCAATCAGTACCCTAACCGGATCTCTAACCCTAGCCCTCAACATAAACCTAACCCTACGTCCAATCGGAACCCTAACCGGATTTCTAACCCTAGCCTTCAACATAGCCCTAACCCTAGGTCCAATCGGAACCCTAACCGGATCTGTATACCTAGCCCTCAACATAACCCTAACCCTAGGTCCAATCGGAACCCTAACCGGATCTGTATACCTAGCCCTCAACATAACCCTAACCCTAGGTCCAATCGGAACCCTAACCGGATCTGTATACCTAGCCCTCAACATAACCCTAACCCTAGGTCCAATCGGAACCCTAACCGGATCTGTGTACCTAGCCCTCAACATAACCCTAACCCTAGGTCCAATCGGAACCCTAACCGGATCTCTAACCCTAGCCCACAACATAACCCTAACCCTAGGTCCAATCGGAACCCTAACCGGATCTGTGTACCTAGCCCTCAACATAACCCTAACCCTAGGTCCAATCGGAACCCCAACCGGAACTCTAACCCTAGCCCTCAACATAACCCTAACCCTAGGTCCAATCGGAAGCCTAACCGGATCTCTAACCCTAGCCCTCAACGTAACCCTAACCCTTGGTCCAATCGGAACCCTAACCGGATCTCTAACCCTAGCCCTCAAAATAACCCTAACCCTAGGTCCAATGAAAACACTAACTGGATCTCTAACCCTAGCCCTCAACATAACCCTAACCCTAGGTCCAATCGGAACCCCAACCGGATCTCTAACCCTAGCTTTCAACATAACCCTAACCCTAGGTCCAATCAGTACCCTAACCGGATCTCTAACCCTAGCCCTCAACATAAACCTAACCCTACGTCCAATCGGAACCCTAACCGGATCTCTAACCCTAGCCTTCAACGTAACCCTAACCCTAGGTCCAATCGGAACAGTAAACGAATATCTAACCCTAGCCCTCAACATAACCCGAACCCTTGGTCCAATCGGAAACCTAACCGGATCTCTAAACCTCGCCCTCAACATAACCCTAACCCTAGGTCCAATCTGAACCCTAGTCGGTTCTCTACCCCTCGCCCTCAACATAACCCTAACCCTAGGTCCAATCGGAACCCTAACCGGATATCTAACCCTAGCCCTCTACATAACCCTAACCCTAGGTCCAATCGGAACCCTAACCTGATCTGTGTACCTAGACCTCAACATAACCCTAACCCTAGGTCCAATTGGAACCCTAACCGGATCTGTATACCTAGCCCTCAACATAACCCTAACCCTAGGTCCAATCGGAACCCTAACAGGATCTCTACCCCTCGCCCTCAACCTAGCCCTAATCCTAGGTCCAATCGCAACCCTAACCGGATCTCTAACCCTATCCCTCAACATAATCCTAACCCTAGGTCCAATCGGAACCCTAACCGGATCTCTAACCCTAGCTCTCAACATAACCCTAACCCTAGGTCCAATCAGTACCCTAACCGGATCTCTAACCCTAGCCCTCAACATAAACCTAACCCTACGTCCAATTGGAACCCTAACTGGATTTCTAACCCTAGCCTTCAACATAACCCTAACCCTAGGTCCAATCGGAACCCTAATCGGATCTGTGTACCTAGCCCTCAACATAACCCTAACCCTAGGTCCAATCGGAACCCCAACCGGATCTCTAACCCTAGCCCTCAACATAACCCTAACCCTAGGTCCAATCGGAAGCCTAACCGGATCTCTAACCCTAGCCCTCAACATAACCCTAACCCTAGGTCCAATCGGAAGCCTAACCGGATCTCTAACCCTAGCCCTCAACATAACCCTAACCCTAGGTCCAATCGGAACCCTAAACGGATTTCTAACCGTAGCCATCAACATAACCCTAACCCTAGGTCCAATCGGAACCCTAACCGGAACTGTATACCTAGCCCTCAACATAACACTAACCCTAGGTCCAATCGGAACCCTAACCGGATCTGTATTCCTAGCCCTCAACATAACCCTAACCCTAGGTCCAATCGGAACCCTAACCGGATCTCTAACCCTAGCCCACAACATAACCCTAACCCTAGGTCCAATCGGAACCCTAACCGGATCTGTGTACCTAGCCCTCAACATAACCCTAACCCTAGGTCCAATCGGAACCCCAACCGGAACTCTAACCCTAGCCCTCAACATAACCCTAACCCTAGGTCCAATCGGAAGCCTAACCGGATCTCTAACCCTAGCCCTCAACGTAACCCTAACCCTTGGTCCAATCGGAACCCTAACCGGATCTCTAACCCTAGCCCTCAAAATAACCCTAACCCTAGGTCCAATGAAAACACTAACTGGATCTCTAACCCTAGCCCTCAACATAACCCTAACCCTAGGTCCAATCGGAACCCCAACCGGATCTCTAACCCTAGCTTTCAACATAACCCTAACCCTAGGTCCAATCAGTACCCTAACCGGATCTCTAACCCTAGCCCTCAACATAAACCTAACCCTACGTCCAATCGGAACCCTAACCGGATCTCTAACCCTAGCCTTCAACGTAACCCTAACCCTAGGTCCAATCGGAACAGTAAACGAATATCTAACCCTAGCCCTCAACATAACCCGAACCCTTGGTCCAATCGGAAACCTAACCGGATCTCTAAACCTCGCCCTCAACATAACCCTAACCCTAGGTCCAATCGGAACCCTAGTCGGTTCTCTACCCCTCGCCCTCAACATAACCCTAACCCTAGGTCCAATCGGAACCCTAACCGGATATCTAACCCTAGCCCTCTACATAACCCTAACCCTAGGTCCAATCGGAACCCTAACCTGATCTGCGTACCTAGACCTCAACTTAACCCTAACCCTAGGTCCAATTGGAACCCTAACCGGATCTGTATACCTAGCCCTCAACATAACCCTAACCCTAGGTCCAATAGGAACCCTAACAGGATCTCTACCCCTCGCCCTCAACCTAGCCCTAACCGTAGGTCCAATCGCAACCCTAACCGGATCTCTAACCCTATCCCTCAACATAATCCTAACCCTAGGTCCAATCGGAACCCTAACCGGATCTCTAACCCTAGCTCTCAACATAACCCTAACCCTAGGTCCAATCAGTACCCTAACCGGATCTCTAACCCTAGCCCTCAACATAAACCTAACCCTACGTCCAATTGGAACCCTAACCGGATTTCTAACCCTAGCCTTCAACATAACCCTAACCCTAGGTCCAATCGGAACCCTAATCGGATCTGTGTACCTAGCCCTCAACATAACCCTAACCCTAGGTCCAATCGGAAACCCAACCGGATCTCTAACCCTAGCCCTCAACATAACCCTAACCCTAGGTCCAATCGGAAGCCTAACCGGATCTCTAACCCTAGCCCTCAACATAACCCTAACCCTAGGTCCAATCGGAACCCTAACCGGATCTCTAACCCTAGCCCTCAACATAACCCTAACCCTAGGTCCAATCGGAACCCTAACCGGAACTCTAACCCTAGCCCTCAAAATAACCCTAACCCTAGGTCCAATCGGAACCCTAAGCGGATCTCTAACCCTAGCGCTCAACATATCACTAACCCTAGGTCCAATCGGAACCCTAAACGGATATCTAAACCTAGCCCTCAACATAACTCTAACCCTAGGTCCAATCGGAACCCTAACCGGATATTTAACCCTAGCCCTCAACATAAGCCTAACCCTAGGTCCAATCGGAACCCTAACCGGATATCTAACCCTAGCCCTCAACATAACCCTAACCCTAGTTCCAATCGGAACCCTAACAGGATCTCTACCCCAGCCCTCAACATAACCCTAACCCTAGTTCGAATCGGAACCCTAACAGGATCTCTACCCCAGCCCTCAACATAACCCTAACCCGAGGTCCAATCGGAACCCTAACCGGATCTCTACATCTCGCCCTCAACATAACCCTAAACCTTGGTCCAATCGGAACCCTAAGCGGATATCTAACACTAGCCCTCAACATAACCCTAACCCTAGGTAAAAATCGGAACCCTAACCGGATCTCTAACCCTAGCTCTCAACATAACCCTAACCCTAGGTCCAATCTGAACCCTAACCGGATCTCTAACCCTAGCCCTCAACATAACCCTAACACTAGGTCCAATCGGAACCGTAACGGGATTTCTAACCCTAGCCTTCAACATAACCCTAACCCTAGGTCCAATCGGAACCCTAACCGGATCTGTATACCTAGCCCTCAACATAACCCTAACCCTAGGTCCAATCGGAACCCTAACCGGATCTGTATACCTAGCCCTCAACATAACCCTAAACCTATGTCCAATCGGAATCCTAACAGGATCTCTACCCCTCGCCCTCAACATAACCCTAACCCTAGGTCCAATCGGAACCCTAACCCGATCTCTAAACCTAGCCCTCAACATAACCCTAACCCTGGGTGCAATCGGAACCCTAACCGGATCTCTAACCCTAGCCCTCAACATAACCCTAACCCTGGGTCCAATCGGAACCCTAACCGGATATGTGTACCTAGCCCTAAACATAACCCTAACCCTTGGTCCAATCGGAACCCCAAGCGGATCTCTAACCCTAGCCCTCAACATAACCCTAACCCTGGGTCCAATCGGAACACTAACCGGATCTGTGTACCTAGCCCTAAACATAACCCTAACCCTTGGTCCAATCGGAACCCCAAGCGGATCTCTAACCCTAGCCCTCAACATAACCCTAACCCTAGGTCCAATCGGAACCCTAAACGGATATCTAACCCTAGCCCTCAAAATAACCCTAACCCTAGGTCCAATGAAAACACTAACTGGATCTCTAACCCTAGCCCTCAACATAACCCTAACCCTAGGTCCAATCGGAACCCCAACCGGATCTCTAACCCTAGCTTTCAACATAACCCTAACCCTAGGTCCAATCAGTACCCTAACCGGATCTCTAACCCTAGCCCTCAACATAAACCTAACCCTACGTCCAATCGGAACCCTAACCGGATTTCTAACCCTAGCCTTCAACATAGCCCTAACCCTAGGTCCAATCGGAACCCTAACCGGATCTGTATACCTAGCCCTCAACATAACCCTAACCCTAGGTCCAATCGGAACCCTAACCGGATCTGTATACCTAGCCCTCAACATAACCCTAACCCTAGGTCCAATCGGAACCCTAACCGGATCTGTATACCTAGCCCTCAACATAACCCTAACCCTAGGTCCAATCGGAACCCTAACCGGATCTGTGTACCTACACCTCAACATAACCCTAACCCTAGGTCCTATCGGAACCCTAACCGGATCTCTAACCCTAGCCCTCAACATAACCCTAACCCTAGGTCCAATCGGAACCCTAACCGGATCTCTAACCCTAGCCCTCAACATAACCCTAACCCTAGGACCAATCGGAACCCTAACCGGATCTGTATACCTAGCCCTCAACATAACCCTAACCCTAGGTCCAATCGGAACCCTAACCGGATCTGTGTACCTAGACCTCAACATAACCCTAACCCTAGGTCCAATCGGAACCCTAACCGGATCTGTATACCTAGCCCTCAACATAACCCTAACCCTAGGTCCAATCGGAAGCCTAACCGGATCTCTAACCCTAGCCCTCAACGTAACCCTAACCCTAGGTCCAATCGGAACCCGAACCGGATCTCTAACCCTAGCTCTCAACATAACCCTAACCCTAGGTCCAATCGGAACCCTAACCGGATATCTAACCCTAGCCCTCTACATAACCCTAACCCTAGTTCCAATCGGGCCCTAACAGGATCTCTAACCCAGCCCGCAACATAACCCTAACCGTAGGTCCAATCGGAACCCTAAACGGATATCTAAACCTAGCCCTCAACATAACCCTAACCCTAGGTCCAATAGGAACCCTAACCGGATATCTAACCCTGGCCCTCTACATAACCCTAACCCTAGGTCCAATCGGAACCCTAACCGGATCTGTGTACCTAGACCTCAACATAACCCTAACCCTAGGTCCAATTGGAACCCTAACCGGATCTGTATACCTAGCCCTCAACATAACCCTAACCCTAGGTCCAATCGGAACCCTAATCGGATCTCTAACCCTAGCCCTCAACCTAACCCTAACCCTAGGTCCAATCGGAACCCTAAACGGATATCTAAACCTAGCCCTCAACATAACCCTAACCCTAGGTCCAATAGGAACCCTAACCGGATATCTAACCCTGGCCCTCTACATAACCCTAACCCTAGGTCCAATCGGAACCCTAAACGGATCTGTGTACCTAGACCTCAACATAACCCTAACCCTAGGTCCAATCGGAACCCTAACCGGATCTGTATACCTAGCTCTCAACATAACCCTAACCCTAGGTCCAATCGGAACCCTAATCGGATCTCTAACCCTAGCCCTCAACCTAACCCTAACCCTAGGTCCAATCGGAACCCTAAACGGATATCTAAACCTAGCCCTCAACATAACCCTAACCCTAGGTCCAATAGGAACCCTAACCGGATATCTAACCCTGGCCCTCTACATAACCCTAACCCTAGGTCCAATCGGAACCCTAACCGGATCTGTGTACCTAGACCTCAACATAACCCTAACCCTAGGTCCAATCGGAACCCTAACCGGATCTGTATACCTAGCCCTCAACATAACCCTAACCCTAGGTCCAATCGGAACCCTAATCGGATCTCTAACCCTAGCCCTCAACCTAACCCTAACCCTAGGTCCAATCGCAACCCTAACCGGATCTCTAACCCTAGCCCTCAACATAACCCTAACCCTAGGTTCCATCGTATCCCTAGCCGGATCTCTAACGCTAGCCCTCAACATAACCCTAACCCTAAGTCCAATCGGAACCCTAAACGGATATCTAAACCTAGCCCTCAACATAACCCTAACCCTAGGTCCAATCGGAACCCTAACCGGATATCTAACCCTGGCCCTCTACATAACCCTAACCCTAGGTCCAATCGGAACCCTAACCGGATCTGTGTACCTAGACCTCAACATAACCCTAACCCTAGGTCCAATCGGAACCCTAACCGGATCTGTATACCTAGCCCTCAACATAACCCTAACCCTAGGTCCAATCGGAACCCTAACAGGATCTTTAACCCTAGCCCTCAACATAACCCTAACCCTAGGTTCAATCGTATCCCTAACCGGATCTCTAACGCTAGCCCTCAACATAACCCTAACCCTAGGTCCAATCGGAACCCTAACCGGATCTGTATACCTCGCCCTCAACATAACCCTAACCCTAGGTCCAATCGGAACCCTAACCGGATCTCTAACCCTAGCCCTCAACCTAACCTTAACCCTAGCTCCAATCGCAACCCTAACCGGATCTCTAACCCTAGCCCTCAACATAACCCTAACCCTAGGTTCAATCGTATCCCTAACCGGATCTCTAACGCTAGCCCTCAACATAACCCTAGCCCTAGGTCCAATCGGAACCCTAACCGGATCTGTATACCTAGCCCTCAACATAACCCTAACCCTAGGTCCAATCGGAACCCTAACCGGATCTGTATACCTAGCCCTCAACATAACCCTAACCCTACGTCCAATCGGAACCCTAATCGGATCTCTAACCCTAGCCCTCAACCTAACCCTAACCCTAGGTCCAATCGCAACCCTAACCGGATCTCTAACCCTAGCCCTCAACATAACCCTAACCCTAGGTTCAATCGTATCCCTAACCGGATCTCTAACGCTAGCCCTCAACATAACCCTAACCCTAGGTCCAATCGGAACCCTAAACAGATATCTAAACCTAGCCCTCAACATAACCCTAACCCTAGGTCCAATCGGAACCCTAACCGGATATCTAACCCTGGCCCTCTACATAACCCTAACCCTAGGTCCAATCGGAACCCTAACCGGATCTGTGTACCTAGACCTCAACATAACCCTAACCCTAGGTACAATCGGAACCCTAACCGGATCTGTATACCTAGCCCTCAACATAACCCTAACCCTAGGTCCAATCGGAACCCTAACAGGATCTTTAACCCTAGCCCTCAACATAACCCTAACCCTAGGTTCAATCGTATCCCTAACCGGATCTCTAACGCTAGCCCTCAACATAACCCTAACCCTAGGTCCAATCGGAACCCTAACCGGATCTGTATACCTCGCCCTCAACATAACCCTAACCCTAGGTCCAATCGGAACCCTAACCGGATCTCTAACCCTTGCCCTCAACCTAACCCTAACCCTAGCTCCAATCGCAACCCTAACCGGATCTCTAACCCTAGCCCTCAACATAACCCTAACCCTAGGTTCAATCGTATCCCTAACCGGATCTCTAACGCTAGCCCTCAACATAACCCTAACCCTAGGTCCAATCGGAACCCTAACAGTATCTGTATACCTAGCCCTCAACATAACCCTAACCCTAGGTCCAATCGGAAACCTAACCGGATCTGTATACCTAGCCCTCAACATAACCATAACCCTAGGTCCAATCGGAACCCTAATCGGATCTCTAACCCTAGCCCTCAACCTAACCCTAACCCTAGGTCCAATCGCAACCCTAACCGGATCTCTAACCCTAGCCCTCAACATAACCCTAACCCTATTTTCAATCGTATCCCTAACCGGATCTCTAACGCTAGCCCTCAACATAACCCTAACCCTAGGTCCAATCGGAACCCTAAACGGATATCTAAACCTAGCCCTCAACATAACCCTAACCCTAGGTCCAATCGGAACCCTAACCGGATATCTAACCCTGGCCCTCTACATAACCCTAACCCTAGGTCCAATCGGAACCCTAACCGGATCTGTATAACTAGACCTCAACATAACCCTAACCCTAGGTCCAATCGGAACCCTAACCGGATCTGTATACCTAGCCCTCAACATAACCCTAACCCTAGGTCCAATCGGAACCCTAACAGGATCTTTAACCCTAGCCCTCAACATAACCCTAACCCTAGGTTCAATCGTATCCCTAACCGGATCTCTAACGCTAGCCTTCAACATAACCCTAACCCTAGGTCCAATCGGAACCCTAACCAGATCTGTATACCTCGCCCTCAACATAACCCTAACCCTAGGTCCAATCGGAACCCTAACCGGATCTCTAACCGTAGCCCTCAACCTAACCCTAACCCTAGCTCCAATCGCAACCCTAACCGGATCTCTAACCCTAGCCCTCAACATAACCCTAACCCTAGGTTCAATCGTATCCCTAACCGGATCTCTAACGCTAGCCCTCAACATAACCCTAACCCTAGGTCCAATCGGAACCCTAACCGTATCTGTATACCTAGCCCTCAACATAACCCTAACCCTAGGTCCAATCGGAACCCTAACCGGATCTCTAACCCTAGCCCTCAACATAACCCTAACCCTAGGTCCAATCGGAACCGTAACCGGAACTCTAACCCTAGCCCTCAACATAACCCTAACCCTAGGTCCAATCGGAACCCTAAACGGATATCTAACCCTAGCCCTCAACATAACCCTAACCCTAGGTCCAATCGGAACCCTAACCGGATCTCTAACCCTAGCCCACAACATAACCCTAACCCTAGGTCCAATCGGAACCCTAACCGGATCTGTGTACCTAACCCTCAACATAACCCTAACCCTAGGTCCAATCGGAACCCCAACCGGAACTCTAACCCTAACCCTCAACATAACCCTAACCCTAGGTCCAATCGGAAGCCTAACCGGATCTCTAACCCTAGCCCTCAACGTAACCCTAACCCTAGGTCCAATCGGAACCCTAACCTGTTCTCTAACCCTAGCTCTCAACATAACCCTAACCCTAGGTCTAATCGGAACCCTAACCGGATCTGTGTACCTAGACCTCAACATAACCCTAACCCTAGGTCCAATCGGAACCCTAACCGGATCTGTATACCTAGCCCTCAACATAACCCTAACCCTAGGTCCAATCGGAACCCTAACAGGATCTCTAACCCTCGCCCTCAACATAACCCTAACCCTAGGTCCAATCGTATCCCTAACCGGATCTCTAACCCTAGCCCTCAACATAGCCCTAACCCTAGGTCCAATCGGAACCCTAACCGGATCTGTATACCTAGCCCTCAACATAACCCTAACCCTAGGTCCAATCGGAACCCTAACCGGATCTCTAACCCTAGCCCTCAACCTAACCCTAACCCTAGGTCCAATCGCAACCCTAACCGGATCTCTAACCCTAGCCCTCAACATAACCCTAACCCTAGGTTCAATCGTATCCCTAAACGGATCTCTAACGCTAGCCCTCAACATAACCCTAACCCTAGGTCCAATCGGAACCCTAAACGGATATCTAAACCTAGCCCTCAACATAACCCTAACCCTATGTCCAATCGGAACCCTAACCGGATATCTAACCCTGGCCCTCTACATAACCCTAACCCTAGGTCCAATCGGAACCCTAACCGGATCTGTGTACCTAGACCTCAACATAACCCTAACCCTAGGTCCAATCGGAACCCTAACCGGATCTGTATACCTAGCCCTCAACATAACCCTAACCCTAGGTCCAATCGGAACCCTAACAGGATCTCTAACCCTAGCCCTCAACATAACCCTAACCCTAGGTTCAATCGTATCCCTAACCGGATCTCTAACGCTAGCCCTCAACATAACCCTAACCCTAGGTCCAATCGGAACCCTAACCGGATCTGTATACCTAGCCCTCAACATAACCCTAACCCTAGGTCCAATCGGAACCCTAACCGGATCTGTATACCTAGCCCTCAACATAACCCTAACCCTAGGTCTAATCGGAACCCTAACCGGATCTGTGTACCTAGACCTCAACATAACCCTAACCCTAGGTCCAATCGGAACCCTAACCGGATCTGTATACCTAGCCCTCAACATAACCCTAACCCTAGGTCCAATCGGAACCCTAACAGGATCTCTAACCCTCGCCCTCAACATAACCCTAACCCTAGGTACAATCGTATCCCTAACCGGATCTCTAACCCTAGCCCTCAACATAGCCCTAACCCTAGGTCCAATCGGAACCCTAACCGGATCTGTATACCTAGCCCTCAACATAACCCTAACCCTAGGTCCAATCGGAACCCTAACCGGATCTCTAACCCTAGCCCTCAACCTAACCCTAACCCTAGGTCCAATCGCAACCCTAACCGGATCTCTAACCCTAGCCCTCAACATAACCCTAACCCTAGGTTCAATCGTATCCCTAAACGGATCTCTAACGCTAGCCCTCAACATAACCCTAACCCTAGGTCCAATCGGAACCCTAAACGGATATCTAAACCTAGCCCTCAACATAACCCTAACCCTATGTCCAATCGGAACCCTAACCGGATATCTAACCCTGGCCCTCTACATAACCCTAACCCTAGGTCCAATCGGAACCCTAACCGGATCTGTGTACCTAGACCTCAACATAACCCTAACCCTAGGTCCAATCGGAACCCTAACCGGATCTGTATACCTAGCCCTCAACATAACCCTAACCCTAGGTCCAATCGGAACCCTAACAGGATCTCTAACCCTAGCCCTCAACATAACCCTAACCCTAGGTTCAATCGTATCCCTAACCGGATCTCTAACGCTAGCCCTCAACATAACCCTAACCCTAGGTCCAATCGGAACCCTAACCGGATCTGTATACCTAGCCCTCAACATAACCCTAACCCTAGGTCCAATCGGAACCCTAACAGGATCTCTAACCCTAGCCCTCAACATAACCCTAACCCTAGGTTCAATCGTATCCCTAACCGGATCTCTAACGCTAGCCCTCAACATAACCCTAACCCTAGGTCCAATCGGAACCCTAACCGGATCTGTATACCTAGCCCTCAACATAACCCTAACCCTAGGTCCAATCGGAACCCTAACCGGATCTCTAACCCTAGCCCTCAACATAACCCTAACCCTAGGTCCAATCGGAACCGTAACCGGATCTCTAACCCTAGCCCTCAACATAACCCTAACCCTAGGTCCAATCAAAACCCTAACTGGATCTCTAACCCTAGCCCTCAATATAACCCTAACCCTAGGTCCAATCGGAACCCTAACCGGATCTCTAACCCTAGCCCTCAATATAACCCTAACCCTAGGTCCAATCGGAACCCTAACCGGATCTCTAACCCTAGCCCTCAAACTAACCCTAACCCTAGGTCCAATCGCAACCCTAACCGGATCTCTAACCCTAGCCCTCAACATAACCCTAACCCTAGGTCTAATCGGAACCGTAACCGGATCTCTAACCCTAGCCCTGAACATAACCCTAACCCTAGGTCCAATCGGAACCCTAACCGGATCTCTAACCCTAGCCCTCAACATAACCCTAACCCTAGGTCCAATCGGAACCCTAACCGGATCTCTAACCCTAGCTCTCAACGTAACCCTAACCCTAGGTCCAATCGGAACAGTAAACGGATATCTAACCCTAGCCCTCAACATAACCCGAACCTTGGTCCAATCGGAAACCTAACCGGATCTCTAAACCTCGCCCTCAACATAACCCTAATCCTAGGTCCAATCGGAACCCTAACCGGATCTCTACAGCTCGCCCTCAACATAACCCTAACCCTAGGTCCAATCGGAACCCTTGCCGGTTCTCTACCCCTCGCCCTCAACATAACCCTAACCCTAGGTCCAATCGGAACCCTAAACGGATATCTAACCCTAGCCCTCTACATAACCCTAACCCTAGTTCCAATCGGAACCGTAACAGGATCTCTAACCCAGCCCGCAACATTACCGTAACCCTAGGTCCAATCGGAACCCTAAACGGATATCTAAACCTAGCCCTCAACATAACCCTAACCCTACGTCCAATCGGAACCCTGACCGGATATCTAACCCTAGCCCTCTACATAACCCTAACCCTAGGTCCAATCGGAACCCTTACCGGATCTGTGTACCTAGACCTCAACATAACCCTAACCCTAGGTCCAATCGGAACCCTAACCGGATCTGTATACCTAGCCCTCAACATAACCCTAACCCTAGGTCCAATCGGAACCCTAACAGGATCTCTACCCCTCGCCCTCAACCTAGCCCTAACCCTAGGTCCAATCGCAACCCTAACCGGATCTCTAACCCTAGCCCTCAACATAAACCTAAACCTACGTCCAATCGGAACCCTAACCGGATTTCTAACCCTAGCCTTCAACATAACCCTAACCCTAGGTCCAATCGGAACCCTAACCGGATCTGTGTACCTAGCCCTCAACATAACCCTAACCCTAGGTCCAATCGGAACCCCAACCGGATCTCTAACCCTAGCCCTCAACATAACCCTAACCCTAGGTCCAATCGGAAGCTTAACCGGATCTCTAACCCTAGCCCTCAACATAACCCTAACCCTAGGTCTAATCGGAACCCTAACCGGATCTCTAACCCTAGCCCTCAACATAACCCTAACCCTAGGTCCAATCGGAACCCTAACCGGAACTCTAACCCTAGCCCTCAAAATAACCCTAACCCTAGGTCCAATCGGAACCCTAAGCGGATCTCTAACCCTAGCGCTCAACATATCACTAACCGTAGGTCCAATCGGAACCCTAAACGGATATCTAACCCTAGCCCTCAACATAACCCTAACCCTAGGTCCAATCGGAACCCTAAACGGATATCTAACCCTAGCCCTCAACATAACCCTAACCCTAGGTCCATTCGGAACCCTAACCGGATATCTAACCCTAGCCCTCAACATAACCGTAACCCTAGTTCCAATCGGAACCCTAACAGGATCTCTACCCCAGCCCTCAACATAACCCTAACGCTAGGTCCAATCGGAACCCTAACCGGATCTCTACCCCTCGCCCGCAACATAACCCTAACCCTAGGTCCAATCGGAACCCTAACCGGATATCTAACACTAGCCCTCAAGATAACCCTAACCCTAGGTAAAAATCGGAACCCTAATCGGATCTCTAACCCTAGCTCTCAACATAACCCTAACCCTAGGTCCAATCGGAACCCTAACAGGATCTCTAACCCTAGCCCTCAACATAACCCTAACCCTAGGTTCAATCGTATCCCTAACCGGATCTCTAACGCTAGCCTTCAACATAACCCTAACCCTAGGTCCAATCGGAACCCTAACCGGATCTGTATACCTAGCCCTCAACATAACCCTAACCCTAGGTCCAATCGGAACCCTAATCGGATCTCTAACCCTAGCCCTCAACCTAACCCTAACCCTAGGTCCAATCGCAACCCTAACCGGATCTCTAACCCTAGCCCTCAACATAACCCTAACCCTAGGTTCAATCGTATCCCTAACCGGATCTCTAACGCTAGCCCTCAACATAACCCTAACCCTAGGTCCAATCGGAACCCTAAACGGATATCTAAACCTAGCCCTCAACATAACCCTAACCCTAGGTCCAATCGGAACCCTAACCGGATATCTAACCCTGGCCCTCTACATAACCCTAACCCTAGGTCCAATCGGAACCCTAACCGGATCTGTGTACCTAGACCTCAACATAACCCTAACCCTAGGTCCAATCGGAACCCTAACAGGATCTCTACCCCAGCCCTCAACATAACCCTAACCCTAGTTCCAATCGGAACCCTAACAGGATCTCTACAACAGCCCTCAACATAACCCTAACCCTAGTTCCAATCGGAACCCTAACAGGATCTCTACCCCAGCCCTCAACATAACCCTAACCCGAGGTCCAATCGGAACCCTAACCGGATCTGTATACCTAGCCCTCAACATAACCCTAACCCTAGGTCCAATCGGAACCCTAACAGGATCTTTAACCCTAGCCCTCAACATAACCCTAACCCTAGGTTCAATTGTATCCCTAACCGGATCTCTAACGCTAGCCCTCAACATAACCCTAACCCTAGGTCCAATCGGAACCCTAACCGGATCTGTATACCTCGCCCTCAACATAACCCTAACCCTAGGTCCAATCCGAACCCTAACCGGATCTCTAACCCTAGCCCTCAACCTAACCCTAACCCTAGCTCCAATCGCAACCCTAACCGGATCTCTAACCCTAGCCCTCAACATAACCCTAACCCTAGGTTCAATCGTATCCCTAACCGGATCTCTAACGCTAGCCCTCAACATAACCCTAGCCCTAGGTCCAATCGGAACCCTAACCGTATCTGTATACCTAGCCCTCAACATAACCCTAACCCTAGGTCCAATCGGAACCCTAACCGGATCTGTATACCTAGCCCTCAACATAACCCTAACCCTAGGTCCAATCGGAACCCTAAACGGATATCTAAACCTAGCCCTCAACATAACCCTAACCCTAGGTCCAATCGGAACCCTAACCGGATATCTAACCCTGGCCCTCTACATAACCCTAACCCTAGGTCCAATCGGAACCCTAACCGGATCTGTGTACCTAGACCTCAACATAACCCTAACCCTAGGTCCAATCGGAACCCTAACCGGATCTGTATACCTAGCCCTCAACATAACCCTAACCCTAGGTCCAATCGGAACCCTAACAGGATCTTTAACCCTAGCCCTCAACATAACCCTAACCCTAGGTTCAATCGTATCCCTAACCGGATCTCTAACGCTAGCCCTCAACATAACCCTAACCCTAGGTCCAATCGGAACCCTAACCGGATCTGTATACCTCGCCCTCAACATAACCCTAACCCTAGGTCCAATCGGAACCCTAACCGGATCTCTAACCCTAGCCCTCAACCTAACCCTAACCCTAGCTCCAATCGCAACCCTAACCGGATCTCTAACCCTAGCCCTCAACATAACCCTAACCCTAGGTTCAATCGTATCCCTAACCGGATCTCTAACGGTAGCCCTCAACATAACCCTAACCCTAGGTCCAATCGGAACCCTAACCGTATCTGTATACCTAGCCCTCAACATAACCCTAACCCTAGGTCCAATCGGAACCCTAACCGGATCTGTATACCTAGCCCTCAACATAACCCTAACCCTAGGTCCAATCGGAACCCTAATCGGATCTCTAACCCTAGCCCTCAACCTAACCCTAACCCTAGGTCCAATCGTAACCCTAACCGGATCTCTAACCCTAGCCCTCAACATAACCCTAACCCTAGGTTCAATCGTATCCCTAACCGGATCTCTAACGCTAGCCCTCAACATAACCCTAACCCTAGGTCCAATCGGAACCCTAAACGGATATCTAAACCTAGCCCTCAACATAACCCTAACCCTAGGTCCAATCGGAACCCTAACCGGATATCTAACCCTGGCCCTCTACATAACCCTAACCCTAGGTCCAATCGGAACCCTAACCGGATCTGTGTACCTCGCCCTCAACATAACCCTAACCCTAGGTCCAATCGGAACCCTAACCGGATCTGTATACCTAGCCCTCAACATAACCCTAACCCTAGGTCCAATCGGAACCCTAACAGGATCTTTAACCCTAGCCCTCAACATAACCCTAACCCTAGGTTCAATCGTATCCCTAACCGGATCTCTAACGCTAGCCCTCAACATAACCCTAACCCTAGGTCCAATCGGAACCCTAACCGGATCTGTATACATCGCCCTCAACATAACCCTAACCCTATGTCCAATCGGAACCCTAACCGGATCTCTAACCCTAGCCCTCAACCTAACCCTAACCCTAGCTCCAATCGCAACCCTAACCGGATCTCTAACCCTAGCCCTCAACATATCCCTAACCCTAGGTTCAATCGTATCCCTAACCGGAAATCTAACGCTAGCCCTCAACATAACCCTAACCCTAGGTCCAATCGGAACCCTAACCGTATCTGTATACCTAGCCCTCAACATAACCCTAACCCTAGGTCCAATCGGAACCCTAAACGGATATCTAACCCTAGCCCTCAACATAACCCTAACCCTAGGTCCAATCGGAACCGTAACCGGAACTCTAACACTAGCCCTCAACATAACCCTAACCCTAGGTCCAATCGGAACCCTAAACGGATATCTAACCCTAGCCCTCAACATAACCCTAACCCTAGGTCCAATCGGAACCCTAAACGGATTTCTAACCGTAGCCATCAACATAATCCTAACCCTAGGTCCAATCGGAACCCTAACCGGATCTGTATACCTAGCGCTCAACATAACCCTAACCCTAGGTCCAATCGGAACCCTAACCGGATCTCTAACCCTAGCCCACAACATAACCCTAACCCTAGGTCCAATCGGAACCCTAACCGGATCTGTGTACCTAGCCCTCTACATAACCCTAACCCTAGGTCCAATCGGAACCCCAACCGGAACTCTAACCCTAGCCCTCAACATAACCCTAACCCTAGGTCCAATCGGAAGCCTAACAGGATCTCTAACCCTAGCCCTCAACGTAACCCTAACCCTAGGTCCAATCGGAACCCTAACCGGATCTCTAACCCTAGCTCTCAACATAACCCTAACCCTAGGTCTAATCGGAACCCTAACCGGATCTGTGTACCTAGACCTCAACATAACCCTAACCCTAGGTCCAATCGGAACCCTAACCGGATCTGTATACCTACCCCTCAACATAACCCTAACCCTAGGTCCAATCGGAACCCTAACAGGATCTCTAACCCTAGCCCTCAACATAACCCTAACCCTAGGTCCAATCGTATCCCTAACCGGATCTCTAACCCTAGCCCTCAACATAGCCCTAACCCTAGGTCCAATCGGAACCCTAACCGGATCTGTATACCTAGCCCTCAACATAACCCTAACCCTAGGTCCAATCGGAACCCTAACCGGATCTCTAACCCTAGCCCTCAACCTAACCCTAACCCTAGGTCCAATCGCAACCCTAACCGGATCTCTAACCCTAGCCCTCAACATAACCCTAACCCTAGGTTCAATCGTATCCCTAAACGGATCTCTAACGCTAGCCCTCAACATAACCCTAACCCTAGGTCCAATCGGAACCCTAAACGAATATCTAAACCTAGCCCTCAACATAACCCTAACCCTATGTCCAATCGGAACCCTAACCGGTTATCTAACCCTAGCCCTCTACATAACCCTAACCCTAGGTCCAATCGGAACCCTAACCGGATCTGTGTACCTAGACCTCAACATAACCCTAACCCTAGGTCCAATCGGAACCCTAACCGGATCTGTATACCTAGCCCTCAACATAACCCTAACCCTAGGTCCAATCGGAACCCTAACAGGATCTCTAACCCTAGCCCTCAACATAACCCTAACCCTAGGTTCAATCGTATCCCTAACCGGATCTCTAACGCTAGCCCTCAACATAACCCTAACCCTAGGTCCAATCGGAACCCTAACCGGATCTGTATACCTAGCCCTCAACATAACCCTAACCCTAGGTCCAATCGGAACCCTAACCGGATCTCTAACCCTAGCCCTCAACATAACCCTAACCCTAGGTCCAATCGGAACCGTAACCGGATCTCTAACCCTAGCCCTCAACATAACCCTAACCCTAGGTCCAATCAAAACCCTAACTGGATCTCTAACCCTAGCCCTCAATATAACCCTAACCCTAGGTCCAATCTGAACCCTAACCGGATCTCTAACCCTAGCCCTCAATATAACCCTAACCCTAGGTCCAATCGGAACCCTAACCGGATCTCTAACCCTAGCCCTCAAACTAACCCTAACCCTAGGTCCAATCGCAACCCTAACCGGATCTCTAACCCTAGCCCTCAACATAACCCGAACCCTTGGTCCAATCGGAACCCTAACCGGATCTCTAACCCTAGCCCTCAACATAACCCGAACCTTGGTCCAATCGGAAACCTAACCGGATCTCTAAACCTCGCCCTCAACATAACCCTAATCCTAGGTCCAATCGGAACCCTAACCGGATCTCTACACCTCGCCTTCAACATAACCCTAACCCTAGGTCCAATCGGAACCCTTGCCGGTTCTCTACCCCTCGCCCTCAACATAACCCTAACCCTAGGTCCAATCGGAACCCTAACCGGATATCTAATCCTAGCCCTCTACATAACCCTAACCCTAGTTCCAATCGGAACCGTAACAGGATCTCTAACCCAGCCCGCAACATTACCCTAACCCTAGGTCCAATCGGAACCCTAAACGGATATCTAAACCTAGCCCTCAACATAACCCTAACCCTACGTCCAATCGGAACCCTGACCGGATATCTAACCCTAGCCCTCTACATAACCCTAACCCTAGGTCCAATCGGAACCCTTACCGGATCTGTGTACGTAGACCTCAACATAACCCTAACCCTAGGTCCAATCGGAACCCTAACCGGATCTGTATACCTAGCCCTCAACATAACCCTAACCCTAGGTCCAATCGGAACCCTAACAGGATCTCTACCCCTCGCCCTCAACCTAGCCCTAACCCTAGGTCCAATCGCAACCCTAACCGGATCTCTAACCCTAGCCCTCAACATAACCCTAACCATAGGTCCAATCGGAACCCTAACCGGATCTCTAACCCTAGCTCTCAACATAACCCTAACCCTAGGTCCAATCAGTACCCTAAAAGGATCTCTAACCCTAGCCCTCAACATAAACCTAACCCTACGTCCAATCGGAACCCTAACCGGATTTCTAACCCTAGCCTTCAACATAACCCTAACCCTAGGTCCAATCGGAACCCTAACCGGATCTGTATACCTAGCCCTCAACATAACCCTAACCCTAGGTCCAATCGGAACCCTAACCGGATCTGTGTACCTAGCCCTCAACATAACCCTAACCCTAGGTCCAATCGGAACCCCAACCGGATCTCTAACCCTAGCCCTCAACATAACCCTAACCCTAGGTCCAATCGGAAGCTTAACCGGATCTCTAACCCTAGCCCTCAACATAACCCTAACCCTAGGTCTAATCGGAACCCTAACCGGATCTCTAACCCTAGCCCTCAACATAACCCTAACCCTAGGTCCAATCGGAACCCTAACCGGAACTCTAACCCTAGCCCTCAAAATAACCCTAACCCTAGGTCCAATCGGAACCCTAAGCGGATCTCTAACCCTAGCGCTCAACATATCACTAACCCTAGGTTCAATCGGAACCCTAAACGGATATCTAACCCTAGCCCTCAACATAACCCTAACCCTAGGTCCAATCGGAACCCTAAACGGATATCTAACCCTAGCCCTCAACATAACCCTAACCCTAGGTCCATTCGGAACCCTAACCGGATATCTAACCCTAGCCCTCAACATAACCGTAACCCTAGTTCCAATCGGAACCCTAACAGGATCTCTACCCCAGCCCTCAACATAACCCTAACGCTAGGTCCAATCGGAACCCTAACCGGATCTCTACCCCTCGCCCGCAACATAACCCTAACCCTAGGTCCAATCGGAACCCTAACCGGATCTCTACATCTCGCCCTCAACATAACCCTAAACCTTGGTCCAATCGGAACCCTAACCGGATATCTAACCCTAGCCCTCTACATAACCCTAACCCTAGGTCCAATCGGAACCCTTACCGGATCTGTGTACCTAGACCTCAACATAACCCTAACCCTAGGTCCAATCGGAACCCTAACCGGATCTGTATACCTACCCCTCAACATAACCCTAACCCTAGGTCCAATCGGAACCCTAACCGGATCTGTATACCTACCCCTCAACATAACCCTAACCCTAGGTCCAATCGGAACCCTAACAGGATCTCTAACCCTAGCCCTCAACATAACCTTAACCCTAGGTCCAATCGTATCCCTAACCGGATCTCTAACCCTAGCCCTCAACATAGCCCTAACCCTAGGTCCAATCGGAACCCTAACCGGATCTGTATACCTAGCCCTCAACATAACCCTAACCCTAGGTCCAATCGGAACCCTAACCGGATCTCTAACCCTAGCCCTCAACCTAACCCTAACCCTAGGTCCAATCGCAACCCTAACCGGATCTCTAACCCTAGCCCTCAACATAACCCTAACCCTAGGTTCAATCGTATCCCTAAACGGATCTCTAACGCTAGCCCTCAACATAACCCTAACCCTAGGTCCAATCGGAACCCTAAACGAATATCTAAACCTAGCCCTCAACATAACCCTAACCCTATGTCCAATCGGAACCCTAACCGGTTATCTAACCCTAGCCCTCTACATAACCCTAACCCTAGGTCCAATCGGAACCCTAACCGGATCTGTGTACCTAGACCTCAACATAACCCTAACCCTAGGTCCAATCGGAACCCTAACCGGATCTGTATACCTAGCCCTCAACATAACCCTAACCCTAGGTCCAATCGGAACCCTAACAGGATCTCTAACCCTAGCCCTCAACATAACCCTAACCCTAGGTTCAATCGTATCCCTAACCGGATCTGTAACGCTAGCCCTCAACATAACCCTAACCCTAGGTCCAATCGGAACCCTAACCGGATCTGTATACCTAGCCCTCAACATAACCCTAACCCTAGGTCCAATCGGAACCCTAACCGGATCTCTAACCCTAGCCCTCAACATAACCCTAACCCTAGGTCCAATCGGAACCGTAACCGGATCTCTAACCCTAGCCCTCAACATAACCCTAACCCTAGGTCCAATCAAAACCCTAACTGGATCTCTAACCCTAGCCCTCAATATAACCCTAACCCTAGGTCCAATCTGAACCCTAACCGGATCTCTAACCCTAGCCCTCAATATAACCCTAACCCTAGGTCCAATCGGAACCCTAACCGGATCTCTAACCCTAGCCCTCAAACTAACCCTAACCCTAGGTCCAATCGCAACCCTAACCGGATCTCTAACCCTAGCCCTCAACATAACCCGTACCCTTGGTCCAATCGGAACCCTAACCGGATCTCTAACCCTAGCCCTCAACATAACCCGAACCTTGGTCCAATCGGAAACCTAACCGGATCTCTAAACCTCGCCCTCAACATAACCCTAATCCTAGGTCCAATCGGAACCCTAACCGGATCTCTACACCTCGCCTTCAACATAACCCTAACCCTAGGTCCAATCGGAACCCTTGCCGGTTCTCTACCCCTCGCCCTCAACATAACCCTAACCCTAGGTCCAATCGGAACCCTAACCGGATATCTAATCCTAGCCCTCTACATAACCCTAACCCTAGTTCCAATCGGAACCGTAACAGGATCTCTAACCCAGCCCGCAACATTACCCTAACCCTAGGTCCAATCGGAACCCTGACCGGATATCTAACCCTAGCCCTCTACATAACCCTAACCCTAGGTCCAATCGGAACCCTTACCGGATCTGTGTACATAGACCTCAACATAACCCTAACCCTAGGTCCAATCGGAACCCTAACCGGATCTGTATACCTAGCCCTCAACATAACCCTAACCCTAGGTCCAATCGGAACCCTAACAGGATCTCTACCCCTCGCCCTCAACCTAGCCCTAACCCTAGGTTCAATCGCAACCCTAACCGGATCTCTAACGCTAGCCTTCAACATAACCCTAACCCTAGGTAAAAATCGGAACCCTAATCGGATCTCTAACCCTAGCTCTCAACATAACCCTAACCCTAGGTCCAATCGGAACCCTAACAGGATCTCTAACCCTAGCGCTCAACATATCACTAACCCTAGGTTCAATCGGAACCCTAAACGGATATCTAACACTAGCCCTCAAGATAACCCTAACCCTAGGTAAAAATCGGAACCCTAATCGGATCTCTAACCCTAGCTCTCAACATAACCCAAACCCTAGGTCCAATCGGAACCCTAACAGGATCTCTAACCCTAGCCCTCAACATAACCCTAACCCTAGGTTCAATCGTATCCCTAACCGGATCTCTAACGCTAGCCTTCAACATAACCCTAACCCTAGGTCCAATCGGAACCCTAACCGGATCTGTATACCTAGCCCTCAACATAACCCTAACCCTAGGTCCAATCTGAACCCTAATCGGATCTCTAACCCTAGCCCTCAACCTAACCCTAACCCTAGGTCCAATCGCAACCCTAACCGGATCTCTAACCCTAGCCCTCAACATAACCCTAACCCTAGGTTCAATCGTATCCCTAACCGGATCTCTAACGCTAGCCCTCAACATAACCCTAACCCTAGGTCCAATCGGAACCCTAAACGGATATCTAAACCTAGCCCTCAACATAACCCTAACCCTAGGTCCAATCGGAACCCTAACCGGATATCTAACCCTGGCCCTCTACATAACCCTAACCCTAGGTCCAATCGGAACCCTAACCGGATCTGTGTACCTAGACCTCAACATAACCCTAACCCTAGGTCCAATCGGAACCCTAACAGGATCTCTACCCCAGCCCTCAACATAACCCTAACCCTAGTTCCAATCGGAACCCTAACAGGATCTCTACCCCAGCCCTCAACATAACCCTAACCCGAGGTCCAATCGGAACCCTAACCGGATCTGTATACCTAGCCCTCAACATAACCCTAACCCTAGGTCCAATCGGAACCCTAACAGGATCTTTAACCCTAGCCCTCAACATAACCCTAACCCTACGTTCAATCGTATCCCTAACCGGATCTCTAACGCTAGCCCTCAACATAACCCTAACCCTAGGTCCAATCGGAACCCTAACCGGATCTGTATACCTCGCCCTCAACATAACCCTAACCCTAGGTCCAATCGGAACCCTAACCGGATCTCTAACCCTAGCCCTCAACCTAACCCTAACCCTAGGTCCAATCGCAACCCTAACCGGATCTCTAACCCTAGCCCTCAACATAACCCTAACCCTAGGTTCAATCGTATCCCTAACCGGATCTCTAACGCTAGCCCTCAACATAACCCTAACCCTAGGTCCAATCGGAACCCTAAACGGATATCTAAACCTAGCCCTCAACATAACCCTAACCCTAGGTCCAATCGGAACCCTAACCGGATATCTAACCCTGGCCCTCTACATAACCCTAACCCTAGGTCCAATCGGAACCCTAACCGGATCTGTGTACCTAGACCTCAACATAACCCTAACCCTAGGTCCAATCGGAACCCTAACAGGATCTCTACCCCAGCCCTCAACATAACCCTAACCCTAGTTCCAATCGGAACCCTAACAGGATCTCTACCCCAGCCCTCAACATAACCCTAACCCGAGGTCCAATCGGAACCCTAACCGGATCTGTATACCTAGCCCTCAACATAACCCTAACCCTAGGTCTAATCGGAACCCTAACCGGATCTCTAACCCTAGCCCTCAACATAACCCTAACCCTAGGTCCAATCGGAACCCTAACCGGAACTCTAACCCTAGCCCTCAAAATAACCCTAACCCTAGGTCCAATCGGAACCCTAAGCGGATCTCTAACCCTAGCGCTCAACATATCACTAACCCTAGGTTCAATCGGAACCCTAACCGGATCTCTAACGCTAGCCCTCAACATAACCCTAACCCTAGGTCCAATCGGAACCCTAAACGGATATCTAACCCTAGCCCTCAACATAACCCTAACCCTAGGTCCATTCGGAACCCTAACCGGATATCTAACCCTAGCCCTCAACATAACCGTAACCCTAGTTCCAATCGGAACCCTAACAAGATCTCTACCGCAGCCCTCAACATAACCCTAACGCTAGGTCCAATCGGAACCCTAACCGGATCTCTACCCCTCGCCCGCAACATAACCCTAACCCTAGGTCCAATCGGAACCCTAACCGGATCTCTACATCTCGCCCTCAACATAACCCTAAACCTTGGTCCAATCGGAACCCTAACCGGATATCTAACCCTAGCCCTCTACATAACCCTAACCCTAGGTCCAATCGGAACCCTTACCGGATCTGTGTACCTAGACCTCAACATAACCCTAACCCTAGGTCCAATCGGAACCCTAACCGGATCTGTATACCTAGCCCTCAACATAACCCTAACCCTAGGTCCAATCGGAACCCTAACCGGATCTGTATACCTAGCCCTCAACATAACCCTAACCCTAGGTCCAATCGGAACCCTAATCGGATCTGTGTACCTAGCCCTCAACATAACCCTAACCGTAGGTCCAATCGGAACCCCAACCGGATCTCTAACCCTAGCCCTCAACATAACCCTAACCCTAGGTCCAATTGGAAGCTTAACCGGATCTCTAACCCTAGCCCTCAACATAACCCTAACCCTAGGTCTAATCGGAACCCTAACCGGATCTCTAACCCTAGCCCTCAACATAACCCTAACCCTAGGTCCAATAGGAACCCTAACCGGAACTCTAACCCTAGCCCTCAAAATAACCCTAACCCTAGGACCAATCGGAACCCTAAGCGGATCTCTAACCCTAGCGCTCAACATATCACTAACCCTAGGTTCAATCGGAACCCTAAACGGATATCTAACCCTAGCCCTCAACATAACCCTAACCCTAGGTCCAATCGGAACCCTAAACGGATATCTAACCCTAGCCCTCAACATAACCCGAACCCTAGGTCCATTCGGAACCCTAACCGGATATCTAAACCTAGCCCTCAACATAACCGTAACCCTAGGTCCAATCGGAACCCTAACAGGATCTTTAACCCTAGCCCTCAACATAACCCTAACCCTAGGTTCAATCGTATCCCTAACCGGATCTCTAACGCTAGCCCTCAACATAACCCTAACCCTAGGTCCAATCGGAACCCTAACCGGATCTGTATACCTCGCCCTCAACATAACCCTAACCCTAGGTCCAATCGGAACCCTAACCGGATCTCTAACCCTAGCCCTCAACCTAACCCTAACCCTAGCTCCAATCGCAACCCTAACCGGATCTCTAACCCTAGCCCTCAACATAACCCTAACCCTAGGTTCAATCGTATCCCTAACCGGATCTCTAACGGTAGCCCTCAACATAACCCTAACCCTAGGTCCAATCGGAACCCTAACCGTATCTGTATACCTAGCCCTCAACATAACCCTAACCCTAGGTCCAATCGGAACCCTAACCGGATCTGTATACCTAGCCCTCAACATAACCCTAACCCTAGGTCCAATCGGAACCCTAATCGGATCTCTAACCCTAGCCCTCAACCTAACCCTAACCCTAGGTCCAATCGTAACCCTAACCGGATCTCTAACCCTAGCCCTCAACATAACCCTAACCCTAGGTTCAATCGTATCCCTAACCGGATCTCTAACGCTAGCCCTCAACATAACCCTAACCTTAGGTCCAATCGGAACCCTAAACGGATATCTAAACCTAGCCCTCAACATAACCCTAACCCTAGGTCCAATCGGAACCCTAACCGGATATCTAACCCTGGCCCTCTACATAACCCTAACCCTAGGTCCAATCGGAACCCTAACCGGATCTGTGTACCTCGCCCTCAACATAACCCTAACCCTAGGTCCAATCGGAACCCTAACCGGATCTGTATACCTAGCCCTCAACATAACCCTAACCCTAGGTCCAATCGGAACCCTAACAGGATCTTTAACCCTAGCCCTCAACATAACCCTAACCCTAGGTTCAATCGTATCCCTAACCGGATCTCTAACGCTAGCCCTCAACATAACCCTAACCCTAGGTCCAATCGGAACCCTAACCGGATCTGTATACATCGCCCTCAACATAACCCTAACCCTATGTCCAATCGGAACCCTAACCGGATCTCTAACCCTAGCCCTCAACCTAACCCTAACCCTAGCTCCAATCGCAACCCTAACCGGATCTCTAACCCTAGCCCTCAACATATCCCTAACCCTAGGTTCAATCGTATCCCTAACCGGAAATCTAACGCTAGCCCTCAACATAACCCTAACCCTAGGTCCAATCGGAACCCTAACCGTATCTGTATACCTAGCCCTCAACATAACCCTAACCCTAGGTCCAATCGGAACCCTAAACGGATATCTAACCCTAGCCCTCAACATAACCCTAACCCTAGGTCCAATCGGAACCGTAACCGGAACTCTAACACTAGCCCTCAACATAACCCTAACCCTAGGTCCAATCGGAACCCTAAACGGATATCTAACCCTAGCCCTCAACATAACCCTAACCCTAGGTCCAATCGGAACCCTAAACGGATTTCT
Source organism: Miniopterus natalensis (assembly GCF_054644295.1). Taxonomy (NCBI): domain Eukaryota; kingdom Metazoa; phylum Chordata; class Mammalia; order Chiroptera; family Miniopteridae; genus Miniopterus; species Miniopterus natalensis. The sequence goes on from NW_028269988.1 coordinate 596,960, forward strand.
AACCGTAGCCATCAACATAATCCTAACCCTAGGTCCAATCGGAACCCTAACCGGATCTGTATACCTAGCGCTCAACATAACCCTAACCCTAGGTCCAATCGGAACCCTAACCGGATCTCTAACCCTAGCCCACAACATAACCCTAACCCTAGGTCCAATCGGAACCCTAACCGGATCTGTGTACCTAGCCCTCTACATAACCCTAACCCTAGGTCCAATCGGAACCCCAACCGGAACTCTAACCCTAGCCCTCAACATAACCCTAACCCTAGGTCCAATCGGAAGCCTAACAGGATCTCTAACCCTAGCCCTCAACGTAACCCTAACCCTAGGTCCAATCGGAACCCTAACCGGATCTCTAACCCTAGCTCTCAACATAACCCTAACCCTAGGTCTAATCGGAACCCTAACCGGATCTGTGTACCTAGACCTCAACATAACCCTAACCCTAGGTCCAATCGGAACCCTAACCGGATCTGTATACCTACCCCTCAACATAACCCTAACCCTAGGTCCAATCGGAACCCTAACAGGATCTCTAACCCTAGCCCTCAACATAACCCTAACCCTAGGTCCAATCGTATCCCTAACCGGATCTCTAACCCTAGCCCTCAACATAGCCCTAACCCTAGGTCCAATCGGAACCCTAACCGGATCTGTATACCTAGCCCTCAACATAACCCTAACCCTAGGTCCAATCGGAACCCTAACCGGATCTCTAACCCTAGCCCTCAACCTAACCCTAACCCTAGGTCCAATCGCAACCCTAACCGGATCTCTAACCCTAGCCCTCAACATAACCCTAACCCTAGGTTCAATCGTATCCCTAAACGGATCTCTAACGCTAGCCCTCAACATAACCCTAACCCTAGGTCCAATCGGAACCCTAAACGAATATCTAAACCTAGCCCTCAACATAACCCTAACCCTATGTCCAATCGGAACCCTAACCGGTTATCTAACCCTAGCCCTCTACATAACCCTAACCCTAGGTCCAATCGGAACCCTAACCGGATCTGTGTACCTAGACCTCAACATAACCCTAACCCTAGGTCCAATCGGAACCCTAACCGGATCTGTATACCTAGCCCTCAACATAACCCTAACCCTAGGTCCAATCGGAACCCTAACAGGATCTCTAACCCTAGCCCTCAACATAACCCTAACCCTAGGTTCAATCGTATCCCTAACCGGATCTCTAACGCTAGCCCTCAACATAACCCTAACCCTAGGTCCAATCGGAACCCTAACCGGATCTGTATACCTAGCCCTCAACATAACCCTAACCCTAGGTCCAATCGGAACCCTAACCGGATCTCTAACCCTAGCCCTCAACATAACCCTAACCCTAGGTCCAATCGGAACCGTAACCGGATCTCTAACCCTAGCCCTCAACATAACCCTAACCCTAGGTCCAATCAAAACCCTAACTGGATCTCTAACCCTAGCCCTCAATATAACCCTAACCCTAGGTCCAATCTGAACCCTAACCGGATCTCTAACCCTAGCCCTCAATATAACCCTAACCCTAGGACCAATCGGAACCCTAACCGGATCTCTAACCCTAGCCCTCAAACTAACCCTAACCCTAGGTCCAATCGCAACCCTAACCGGATCTCTAACCCTAGCCCTCAACATAACCCGAACCCTTGGTCCAATCGGAACCCTAACCGGATCTCTAACCCTAGCCCTCAACATAACCCGAACCTTGGTCCAATCGGAAACCTAACCGGATCTCTAAACCTCGCCCTCAACATAACCCTAATCCTAGGTCCAATCGGAACCCTAACCGGATCTCTACACCTCGCCTTCAACATAACCCTAACCCTAGGTCCAATCGGAACCCTTGCCGGTTCTCTACCCCTCGCCCTCAACATAACCCTAACCCTAGGTCCAATCGGAACCCTAACCGGATATCTAATCCTAGCCCTCTACATAACCCTAACCCTAGTTCCAATCGGAACCGTAACAGGATCTCTAACCCAGCCCGCAACATTACCCTAACCCTAGGTCCAATCGGAACCCTAAACGGATATCTAAACCTAGCCCTCAACATAACCCTAACCCTACGTCCAATCGGAACCCTGACCGGATATCTAACCCTAGCCCTCTACATAACCCTAACCCTAGGTCCAATCGGAACCCTTACCGGATCTGTGTACGTAGACCTCAACATAACCCTAACCCTAGGTCCAATCGGAACCCTAACCGGATCTGTATACCTAGCCCTCAACATAACCCTAACCCTAGGTCCAATCGGAACCCTAACAGGATCTCTACCCCTCGCCCTCAACCTAGCCCTAACCCTAGGTCCAATCGCAACCCTAACCGGATCTCTAACCCTAGCCCTCAACATAACCCTAACCATAGGTCCAATCGGAACCCTAACCGGATCTCTAACCCTAGCTCTCAACATAACCCTAACCCTAGGTCCAATCAGTACCCTAAAAGGATCTCTAACCCTAGCCCTCAACATAAACCTAACCCTACGTCCAATCGGAACCCTAACCGGATTTCTAACCCTAGCCTTCAACATAACCCTAACCCTAGGTCCAATCGGAACCCTAACCGGATCTGTATACCTAGCCCTCAACATAACCCTAACCCTAGGTCCAATCGGAACCCTAACCGGATCTGTGTACCTAGCCCTCAACATAACCCTAACCCTAGGTCCAATCGGAACCCCAACCGGATCTCTAACCCTAGCCCTCAACATAACCCTAACCCTAGGTCCAATCGGAAGCTTAACCGGATCTCTAACCCTAGCCCTCAACATAACCCTAACCCTAGGTCTAATCGGAACCCTAACCGGATCTCTAACCCTAGCCCTCAACATAACCCTAACCCTAGGTCCAATCGGAACCCTAACCGGAACTCTAACCCTAGCCCTCAAAATAACCCTAACCCTAGGTCCAATCGGAACCCTAAGCGGATCTCTAACCCTAGCGCTCAACATATCACTAACCCTAGGTTCAATCGGAACCCTAAACGGATATCTAACCCTAGCCCTCAACATAACCCTAACCCTAGGTCCAATCGGAACCCTAAACGGATATCTAACCCTAGCCCTCAACATAACCCTAACCCTAGGTCCATTCGGAACCCTAACCGGATATCTAACCCTAGCCCTCAACATAACCGTAACCCTAGTTCCAATCGGAACCCTAACAGGATCTCTACCCCAGCCCTCAACATAACCCTAACGCTAGGTCCAATCGGAACCCTAACCGGATCTCTACCCCTCGCCCGCAACATAACCCTAACCCTAGGTCCAATCGGAACCCTAACCGGATCTCTACATCTCGCCCTCAACATAACCCTAAACCTTGGTCCAATCGGAACCCTAACCGGATATCTAACCCTAGCCCTCTACATAACCCTAACCCTAGGTCCAATCGGAACCCTTACCGGATCTGTGTACCTAGACCTCAACATAACCCTAACCCTAGGTCCAATCGGAACCCTAACCGGATCTGTATACCTACCCCTCAACATAACCCTAACCCTAGGTCCAATCGGAACCCTAACCGGATCTGTATACCTACCCCTCAACATAACCCTAACCCTAGGTCCAATCGGAACCCTAACAGGATCTCTAACCCTAGCCCTCAACATAACCTTAACCCTAGGTCCAATCGTATCCCTAACCGGATCTCTAACCCTAGCCCTCAACATAGCCCTAACCCTAGGTCCAATCGGAACCCTAACCGGATCTGTATACCTAGCCCTCAACATAACCCTAACCCTAGGTCCAATCGGAACCCTAACCGGATCTCTAACCCTAGCCCTCAACCTAACCCTAACCCTAGGTCCAATCGCAACCCTAACCGGATCTCTAACCCTAGCCCTCAACATAACCCTAACCCTAGGTTCAATCGTATCCCTAAACGGATCTCTAACGCTAGCCCTCAACATAACCCTAACCCTAGGTCCAATCGGAACCCTAAACGAATATCTAAACCTAGCCCTCAACATAACCCTAACCCTATGTCCAATCGGAACCCTAACCGGTTATCTAACCCTAGCCCTCTACATAACCCTAACCCTAGGTCCAATCGGAACCCTAACCGGATCTGTGTACCTAGACCTCAACATAACCCTAACCCTAGGTCCAATCGGAACCCTAACCGGATCTGTATACCTAGCCCTCAACATAACCCTAACCCTAGGTCCAATCGGAACCCTAACAGGATCTCTAACCCTAGCCCTCAACATAACCCTAACCCTAGGTTCAATCGTATCCCTAACCGGATCTGTAACGCTAGCCCTCAACATAACCCTAACCCTAGGTCCAATCGGAACCCTAACCGGATCTGTATACCTAGCCCTCAACATAACCCTAACCCTAGGTCCAATCGGAACCCTAACCGGATCTCTAACCCTAGCCCTCAACATAACCCTAACCCTAGGTCCAATCGGAACCGTAACCGGATCTCTAACCCTAGCCCTCAACATAACCCTAACCCTAGGTCCAATCAAAACCCTAACTGGATCTCTAACCCTAGCCCTCAATATAACCCTAACCCTAGGTCCAATCTGAACCCTAACCGGATCTCTAACCCTAGCCCTCAATATAACCCTAACCCTAGGTCCAATCGGAACCCTAACCGGATCTCTAACCCTAGCCCTCAAACTAACCCTAACCCTAGGTCCAATCGCAACCCTAACCGGATCTCTAACCCTAGCCCTCAACATAACCCGTACCCTTGGTCCAATCGGAACCCTAACCGGATCTCTAACCCTAGCCCTCAACATAACCCGAACCTTGGTCCAATCGGAAACCTAACCGGATCTCTAAACCTCGCCCTCAACATAACCCTAATCCTAGGTCCAATCGGAACCCTAACCGGATCTCTACACCTCGCCTTCAACATAACCCTAACCCTAGGTCCAATCGGAACCCTTGCCGGTTCTCTACCCCTCGCCCTCAACATAACCCTAACCCTAGGTCCAATCGGAACCCTAACCGGATATCTAATCCTAGCCCTCTACATAACCCTAACCCTAGTTCCAATCGGAACCGTAACAGGATCTCTAACCCAGCCCGCAACATTACCCTAACCCTAGGTCCAATCGGAACCCTGACCGGATATCTAACCCTAGCCCTCTACATAACCCTAACCCTAGGTCCAATCGGAACCCTTACCGGATCTGTGTACATAGACCTCAACATAACCCTAACCCTAGGTCCAATCGGAACCCTAACCGGATCTGTATACCTAGCCCTCAACATAACCCTAACCCTAGGTCCAATCGGAACCCTAACAGGATCTCTACCCCTCGCCCTCAACCTAGCCCTAACCCTAGGTTCAATCGCAACCCTAACCGGATCTCTAACGCTAGCCTTCAACATAACCCTAACCCTAGGTAAAAATCGGAACCCTAATCGGATCTCTAACCCTAGCTCTCAACATAACCCTAACCCTAGGTCCAATCGGAACCCTAACAGGATCTCTAACCCTAGCGCTCAACATATCACTAACCCTAGGTTCAATCGGAACCCTAAACGGATATCTAACACTAGCCCTCAAGATAACCCTAACCCTAGGTAAAAATCGGAACCCTAATCGGATCTCTAACCCTAGCTCTCAACATAACCCTAACCCTAGGTCCAATCGGAACCCTAACAGGATCTCTAACCCTAGCCCTCAACATAACCCTAACCCTAGGTTCAATCGTATCCCTAACCGGATCTCTAACGCTAGCCTTCAACATAACCCTAACCCTAGGTCCAATCGGAACCCTAACCGGATCTGTATACCTAGCCCTCAACATAACCCTAACCCTAGGTCCAATCTGAACCCTAATCGGATCTCTAACCCTAGCCCTCAACCTAACCCTAACCCTAGGTCCAATCGCAACCCTAACCGGATCTCTAACCCTAGCCCTCAACATAACCCTAACCCTAGGTTCAATCGTATCCCTAACCGGATCTCTAACGCTAGCCCTCAACATAACCCTAACCCTAGGTCCAATCGGAACCCTAAACGGATATCTAAACCTAGCCCTCAACATAACCCTAACCCTAGGTCCAATCGGAACCCTAACCGGATATCTAACCCTGGCCCTCTACATAACCCTAACCCTAGGTCCAATCGGAACCCTAACCGGATCTGTGTACCTAGACCTCAACATAACCCTAACCCTAGGTCCAATCGGAACCCTAACAGGATCTCTACCCCAGCCCTCAACATAACCCTAACCCTAGTTCCAATCGGAACCCTAACAGGATCTCTACCCCAGCCCTCAACATAACCCTAACCCGAGGTCCAATCGGAACCCTAACCGGATCTGTATACCTAGCCCTCAACATAACCCTAACCCTAGGTCCAATCGGAACCCTAACAGGATCTTTAACCCTAGCCCTCAACATAACCCTAACCCTACGTTCAATCGTATCCCTAACCGGATCTCTAACGCTAGCCCTCAACATAACCCTAACCCTAGGTCCAATCGGAACCCTAACCGGATCTGTATACCTCGCCCTCAACATAACCCTAACCCTAGGTCCAATCGGAACCCTAACCGGATCTCTAACCCTAGCCCTCAACCTAACCCTAACCCTAGGTCCAATCGCAACCCTAACCGGATCTCTAACCCTAGCCCTCAACATAACCCTAACCCTAGGTTCAATCGTATCCCTAACCGGATCTCTAACGCTAGCCCTCAACATAACCCTAACCCTAGGTCCAATCGGAACCCTAAACGGATATCTAAACCTAGCCCTCAACATAACCCTAACCCTAGGTCCAATCGGAACCCTAACCGGATATCTAACCCTGGCCCTCTACATAACCCTAACCCTAGGTCCAATCGGAACCCTAACCGGATCTGTGTACCTAGACCTCAACATAACCCTAACCCTAGGTCCAATCGGAACCCTAACAGGATCTCTACCCCAGCCCTCAACATAACCCTAACCCTAGTTCCAATCGGAACCCTAACAGGATCTCTACCCCAGCCCTCAACATAACCCTAACCCGAGGTCCAATCGGAACCCTAACCGGATCTGTATACCTAGCCCTCAACATAACCCTAACCCTAGGTCTAATCGGAACCCTAACCGGATCTCTAACCCTAGCCCTCAACATAACCCTAACCCTAGGTCCAATCGGAACCCTAACCGGAACTCTAACCCTAGCCCTCAAAATAACCCTAACCCTAGGTCCAATCGGAACCCTAAGCGGATCTCTAACCCTAGCGCTCAACATATCACTAACCCTAGGTTCAATCGGAACCCTAACCGGATCTCTAACGCTAGCCCTCAACATAACCCTAACCCTAGGTCCAATCGGAACCCTAAACGGATATCTAACCCTAGCCCTCAACATAACCCTAACCCTAGGTCCATTCGGAACCCTAACCGGATATCTAACCCTAGCCCTCAACATAACCGTAACCCTAGTTCCAATCGGAACCCTAACAAGATCTCTACCGCAGCCCTCAACATAACCCTAACGCTAGGTCCAATCGGAACCCTAACCGGATCTCTACCCCTCGCCCGCAACATAACCCTAACCCTAGGTCCAATCGGAACCCTAACCGGATCTCTACATCTCGCCCTCAACATAACCCTAAACCTTGGTCCAATCGGAACCCTAACCGGATATCTAACCCTAGCCCTCTACATAACCCTAACCCTAGGTCCAATCGGAACCCTTACCGGATCTGTGTACCTAGACCTCAACATAACCCTAACCCTAGGTCCAATCGGAACCCTAACCGGATCTGTATACCTAGCCCTCAACATAACCCTAACCCTAGGTTCAATCGGAACCCTAACCGGATCTGTATACCTAGCCCTCAACATAACCCTAACCCTAGGTCCAATCGGAACCCTAACCGGATCTGTGTACCTAGCCCTCAACATAACCCTAACCGTAGGTCCAATCGGAACCCCAACCGGATCTCTAACCCTAGCCCTCAACATAACCCTAACCCTAGGTCCAATTGGAAGCTTAACCGGATCTCTAACCCTAGCCCTCAACATAACCCTAACCCTAGGTCTAATCGGAACCCTAACCGGATCTCTAACCCTAGCCCTCAACATAACCCTAACCCTAGGTCCAATAGGAACCCTAACCGGAACTCTAACCCTAGCCCTCAAAATAACCCTAACCCTAGGACCAATCGGAACCCTAAGCGGATCTCTAACCCTAGCGCTCAACATATCACTAACCCTAGGTTCAATCGGAACCCTAAACGGATATCTAACCCTAGCCCTCAACATAACCCTAACCCTAGGTCCAATCGGAACCCTAAACGGATATCTAACCCTAGCCCTCAACATAACCCGAACCCTAGGTCCATTCGGAACCCTAACCGGATATCTAACCCTAGCCCTGAACATAACCGTAACCCTAGTTCCAATCGGAACCCTAACAGGATCTCTACCCCAGCCCTCAACATAACCCTAACGCTAGGTCCAATCGGAACCCTAACCGGATCTCTACCCCTCGCCCGCAACATAACCCTAACCCTAGGTCCAATCGGAACCCTAACCGGATCTCTACATCTCGCCCTCAACATAACCCTAAACCTTGGTCCAATCGGAACCCTAACCGGATATCTAACCCTAGCCCTCTACATAACCCTAACCCTAGGTCCAATCGGAACCCTTACCGGATCTGTGTACCTAGACCTCAACATAACCCTAACCCTAGGTCCAATCGGAACCCTAACCGGATCTGTATACCTAGCCCTCAACATAACCCTAACCCTAGGTCCAATCGGAACCCTAACAGGATCTCTACCCCTCGCCCTCAACCTAGCCCTAACCCTAGGTCCAATCGCAACCCTAACCGGATCTCTAACCCTAGCCCTCAACATAACCCTAACCCTAGGTCCAATCGGAACCCTAACCGGATCTGTGTACCTAGCCCTCAACATAACCCTAACCCTAGGTCCAATCGGAACCCCAACCGGATCTCTAACCCTAGCCCTCAACATAACCCTAACCCTAGGTCCAATCGGAAGCTTAACCGGATCTCTAACCCTAGCCCTCAACATAACCCTAACCCTAGGTCTAATCGGAACCCTAACCGGATCTCTAACCCTAGCCCTCAACATAACCCTAACCCTAGGTCCAATCGGAACCCTAAGCGGATCTCTAACCCTAGCGCTCAACATATCACTAACCCTAGGTCCAATCGGAACCCTAAACGGATATCTAACCCTAGCCCTCAACATAACCCTAACCCTAGGTCCAATCGGAACCCTAAACGGATATCTAACCCTAGCCCTCAACATAACCCTAACCCTAGGTCCATTCGGAACCCTAACCGGATATCTAACCCTAGCCCTCAACATAACCGTAACCCTAGTTCCAATCGGAACCCTAACAGGATCTCTACCCCAGCCCTCAACATAACCCTAACGCTAGGTCCAATCGGAACCCTAACCGGATCTCTACCCCTCGCCCGCAACATAACCCTAACCCTAGGTCCAATCGGAACCCTAACCGGATATCTAACACTAGCCCTCAAGATAACCCTAACCCTAGGTAAAAATCGGAACCCTAATCGGATCTCTAACCCTAGCTCTCAACATAACCCTAACCCTAGGTCCAATCGGAACCCTAACAGGATCTCTAACCCTAGCCCTCAACATAACCCTAACCCTAGGTTCAATCGTATCCCTAACCGGATCTCTAACGCTAGCCTTCAACATAACCCTAACCCTAGGTCCGATCGGAACCCTAACCGGATCTGTATACCTAGCCCTCAACATAACCCTAACCCTAGGTCCAATCTGAACCCTAATCGGATCTCTAACCCTAGCCCTCAACCTAACCCTAACCCTAGGTCCAATCGCAACCCTAACCGGATCTCTAACCCTAGCCCTCAACATAACCCTAACCCTAGGTTCAATCGTATCCCTAACCGGATCTCTAACGCTAGCCCTCAACATAACCCTAACCCTAGGTCCAATCGGAACCCTAAACGGATATCTAAACCTAGCCCTCAACATAACCCTAACCCTAGGTCCAATCGGAACCCTAACCGGATATCTAACCCTGGCCCTCTACATAACCCTAACCCTAGGTCCAATCGGAACCCTAACCGGATCTGTGTACCTAGACCTCAACATAACCCTAACCCTAGGTCCAATCGGAACCCTAACAGGATCTCTACCCCAGCCCTCAACATAACCCTAACCCTAGTTCCAATCGGAACCCTAACAGGATCTCTACCCCAGCCCTCAACATAACCCTAACCCGAGGTCCAATCGGAACCCTAACCGGATCTGTATACCTAGCCCTCAACATAACCCTAACCCTAGGTCCAATCGGAACCCTAACAGGATCTTTAACCCTAGCCCTCAACATAACCCTAACCCTACGTTCAATCGTATCCCTAACCGGATCTCTAACGCTAGCCCTCAACATAACCCTAACCCTAGGTCCAATCGGAACCCTAACCGGATCTGTATACCTCGCCCTCAACATAACCCTAACCCTAGGTCCAATCGGAACCCTAACCGGATCTCTAACCCTAGCCCTCAACCTAACCCTAACCCTAGCTCCAATCGCAACCCTAACCGGATCTCTAACCCTAGCCCTCAACATAACCCTAACCCTAGGTTCAATCGTATCCCTAACCGGATCTCTAACGCTAGCCCTCAACATAACCCTAACCCTAGGTCCAATCGGAACCCTAAACGGATATCTAAACCTAGCCCTCAACATAACCCTAACCCTAGGTCCAATCGGAACCCTAACCGGATATCTAACCCTGGCCCTCTACATAACCCTAACCCTAGGTCCAATCGGAACCCTAACCGGATCTGTGTACCTAGACCTCAACATAACCCTAACCCTAGGTCCAATCGGAACCCTAACAGGATCTCTACCCCAGCCCTCAACATAACCCTAACCCTAGTTCCAATCGGAACCCTAACAGGATCTCTACCCCAGCCCTCAACATAACCCTAACCCGAGGTCCAATCGGAACCCTAACCGGATCTGTATACCTAGCCCTCAACATAACCCTAACCCTAGGTCCAATCGGAACCCTAACAGGATCTTTAACCCTAGCCCTCAACATAACCCTAACCCTACGTTCAATCGTATCCCTAACCGGATCTCTAACGCTAGCCCTCAACATAACCCTAACCCTAGGTCCAATCGGAACCCTAACCGGATCTGTATACCTCGCCCTCAACATAACCCTAACCCTAGGTCCAATCGGAACCCTAACCGGATCTCTAACCCTAGCCCTCAACCTAACCCTAACCCTAGCTCCAATCGCAACCCTAACCGGATCTCTAACCCTAGCCCTCAACATAACCCTAACCCTAGGTTCAATCGTATCCCTAACCGGATCTCTAACGCTACCCCTCAACATAACCCTAGCCCTAGGTCCAATCGGAACCCTAACCGTATCTGTATACCTAGCCCTCAACATAACCCTAACCCTAGGTCCAATCGGAACCCTAACCGGATCTGTATACCTAGCCCTCAACATAACCCTAACCCTAGGTCCAATCGGAACCCTAATCGGATCTCTAACCCTAGCCCTCAACCTAACCCTAACCCTAGGTCCAATCGCAACCCTAACCGGATCTCTAACCCTAGCCCTCCTCATAACCCTAACCCTAGGTTCAATCGTATCCCTAACCGGATCTCTAACGCTAGCCCTCAACATAACCCTAACCCTAGGTCCAATCGGAACCCTAAACGGATATCTAAACCTAGCCCTCAACATAACCCTAACCCTAGGTCCAATCGGAACCCTAACCGGATATCTAACCCTGGCCCTCTACATAACCCTAACCCTAGGTCCAATCGGAACCCTAACCGGATCTGTGTACCTAGACCTCAACATAACCCTAACCCTAGGTCCAATCGGAACCCTAACAGGATCTTTAACCCTAGCCCTCAACATAACCCTAACCCTAGGTTCAATCGTATCCCTAACCGGATCTCTAACGCTAGCCCTCAACGTAACCCTAACCCTAGGTCCAATCGGAACCCTAACCGGATCTGTATACCTCGCCCTCAACATAACCCTAACCCTAGGTCCAATCGGAACCCTAACCGGATCTCTAACCCTAGCCCTCAACCTAACCCTAACCCTAGCTCCAATCGCAACCCTAACCGGATCTCTAACCCTAGCCCTCAACATAACCCTAACCCTAGGTCTAATCGGAACCCTAACCGGATCTCTAACCCTAGCCCTCAACATAACCCTAACCCTAGGTCCAATCGGAACCCTAAGCGGATCTCTAACCCTAGCGCTCAACATATCACTAACCCTAGGTCCAATCGGAACCCTAAACGGATATCTAACCCTAGCCCTCAACATAACCCTAACCCTAGGTCCAATCGGAACCCTAAACGGATATCTAACCCTAGCCCTCAACATAACCCTAACCCTAGGTCCATTCGGAACCCTAACCGGATATCTAACCCTAGCCCTCAACATAACCGTAACCCTAGTTCCAATCGGAACCCTAACAGGATCTCTACCCCAGCCCTCAACATAACCCTAACGCTAGGTCCAATCGGAACCCTAACCGGATCTCTACCCCTCGCCCGCAACATAACCCTAACCCTAGGTCCAATCGGAACCCTAACCGGATATCTAACACTAGCCCTCAAGATAACCCTAACCCTAGGTAAAAATCGGAACCCTAATCGGATCTCTAACCCTAGCTCTCAACATAACCCTAACCCTAGGTCCAATCGGAACCCTAACAGGATCTCTAACCCTAGCCCTCAACATAACCCTAACCCTAGGTTCAATCGTATCCCTAACCGGATCTCTAACGCTAGCCTTCAACATAACCCTAACCCTAGGTCCGATCGGAACCCTAACCGGATCTGTATACCTAGCCCTCAACATAACCCTAACCCTAGGTCCAATCTGAACCCTAATCGGATCTCTAACCCTAGCCCTCAACCTAACCCTAACCCTAGGTCCAATCGCAACCCTAACCGGATCTCTAACCCTAGCCCTCAACATAACCCTAACCCTAGGTTCAATCGTATCCCTAACCGGATCTCTAACGCTAGCCCTCAACATAACCCTAACCCTAGGTCCAATCGGAACCCTAAACGGATATCTAAACCTAGCCCTCAACATAACCCTAACCCTAGGTCCAATCGGAACCCTAACCGGATATCTAACCCTGGCCCTCTACATAACCCTAACCCTAGGTCCAATCGGAACCCTAACCGGATCTGTGTACCTAGACCTCAACATAACCCTAACCCTAGGTCCAATCGGAACCCTAACAGGATCTCTACCCCAGCCCTCAACATAACCCTAACCCTAGTTCCAATCGGAACCCTAACAGGATCTCTACCCCAGCCCTCAACATAACCCTAACCCGAGGTCCAATCGGAACCCTAACCGGATCTGTATACCTAGCCCTCAACATAACCCTAACCCTAGGTCCAATCGGAACCCTAACAGGATCTTTAACCCTAGCCCTCAACATAACCCTAACCCTACGTTCAATCGTATCCCTAACCGGATCTCTAACGCTAGCCCTCAACATAACCCTAACCCTAGGTCCAATCGGAACCCTAACCGGATCTGTATACCTCGCCCTCAACATAACCCTAACCCTAGGTCCAATCGGAACCCTAACCGGATCTCTAACCCTAGCCCTCAACCTAACCCTAACCCTAGCTCCAATCGCAACCCTAACCGGATCTCTAACCCTAGCCCTCAACATAACCCTAACCCTAGGTTCAATCGTATCCCTAACCGGATCTCTAACGCTAGCCCTCAACATAACCCTAACCCTAGGTCCAATCGGAACCCTAAACGGATATCTAAACCTAGCCCTCAACATAACCCTAACCCTAGGTCCAATCGGAACCCTAACCGGATATCTAACCCTGGCCCTCTACATAACCCTAACCCTAGGTCCAATCGGAACCCTAACCGGATCTGTGTACCTAGACCTCAACATAACCCTAACCCTAGGTCCAATCGGAACCCTAACAGGATCTCTACCCCAGCCCTCAACATAACCCTAACCCTAGTTCCAATCGGAACCCTAACAGGATCTCTACCCCAGCCCTCAACATAACCCTAACCCGAGGTCCAATCGGAACCCTAACCGGATCTGTATACCTAGCCCTCAACATAACCCTAACCCTAGGTCCAATCGGAACCCTAACAGGATCTTTAACCCTAGCCCTCAACATAACCCTAACCCTACGTTCAATCGTATCCCTAACCGGATCTCTAACGCTAGCCCTCAACATAACCCTAACCCTAGGTCCAATCGGAACCCTAACCGGATCTGTATACCTCGCCCTCAACATAACCCTAACCCTAGGTCCAATCGGAACCCTAACCGGATCTCTAACCCTAGCCCTCAACCTAACCCTAACCCTAGCTCCAATCGCAACCCT